>NC_091123.1:147838743-148138743 GCF_040183065.1 Periplaneta americana
TCTCTTAACCGAGTCATATGCCTTTTTGAAATCTATGAATAACTGATGCACTGTACCCCTTTTAGCTATATATATATATATATATATATATATATATATATATATATATATATATACGCCGGCGCAGGGTAAGGCACAGTACAACACTATCACTACAATCAGATGCTGCCATTAAATATGTGCCAAATACGGTAAACCCACAGTGCAAACAGAGTAAATAATTACGGTTGTCTTTCCATTCCCACGTCTACGTACTGAGCCACCGAAACTACTGCCTAATGTTAAAGGAATATCGGTACATTAACTGAAGAGACGGTATACAGCAATTTCGCTGTCAATAACTCAACAGCACTGAACGTTGTATAATTCCTTGCTATACTTCAATTTATATCATTAACTTCCATAATCAAAATGGGTTATTCAAAAAGCGTTTCGTGTCATTGTAACGCGGATATAATATCTTCCTCGATGTTGATGTGGTTCCCATGCTCGTCAATGGATTCGAAGTTATTCCGGTCGAAAGCGATGGTTGTTAAACGGTCGATAAAAACGTATCACGCTATCTTTCGGAAGAGATGTAAATCGTAAGATCCTACAGATTTATGACATGTACAAGAAGCGTAACTCATGCAAAATTAACGCCTATCTGTTTCTCGTCCACGAAGTTCATTGCTTTGACTGGAAATGTCTCTACGAATTAACGACTCGATCTACAAGACAACGTATCGTGAGATCGCAAAAGTCTTGTATGAAGGAAATATAATCTACTAAATTTCACCTACTCTTATAGTGATTTTCTTCCCTAAGTTGTAGCTCTTCCGGGACAGAAGAATCATCAGTAAAGACCACGTATTGTATAATAAGAAAGGATCGCCCTTTCGGTCATTAAATTCAAGCCCAGCACCTCTTGTTAATTGGGAGAGGGGGCCAATGTGTAGAGAATCGATTGTTTTTTTTTAGTTCCCTCGTTAACAGCCTGATTTCATAGTACTGCTTGTTATTTGAGAAGAAATTAGTCAATATTAACGTCGTTGTAATTGACAAATATCTTTAAACTTGACAATACTTTTCTGAAGCTCGATTTTTGTAAATAAGAAAATAATATGAAATATTATCACATTCATCACAAATAAGTAAAGCTATTTTATATTAATTTGGTGCAAAATTAACGCTGTAATTAACAAATAAAATCAGATGCTTTTTTGTTTGTTACTATAAATAAATATTTCCGTTTCTAATTCAGAAAACAAAAGTTCATCTCATTGTAAGAATGCACAGTAAATGATTTCTCTTAAGAATGATATTGCAAAAAACTAATGAATTAATCACTGATAACACGACAAACAACTCAATTATGGTGAGTTCGAATCTCACTTGGACTGATTATGTGATAGGATTTTTCCGAGGTTTTCCTCCACTGTAAGGTGAATGTCAGATAATCCCCTGTTGAATCATGGCCTCATCTCTTCAAATACCACTTCGCTATCACCAATCCTACCGACAAGCATAAGAAACGTTCAGGCTCCGATGCGCTGATGACGAAAAAAGTCGAATACTCTCCGAGCGTGAAACTCGGCGATGCCAAAGGAAATACTCCGTCTGCAACTTAAGAGCATTCTATGATGAGACACACTGCCCTTCTAACTGGTATGAGGTAAAACTCCAGGAGTTACCGTCTATTCATACATTTTATACCACTCATTTTGTGTCGTTCTCTGGTGTAATGGAACGAGATTCGTCATGAAACCAATGGCTCCCAGCTTGACGGAAAATCATTCGCGTAAACCCAAAAACAGAATAGTAGCCAACACTTAGTGAAGTTGTGGCTTGCTTTATGTTGCTGTAGTTATGGAGTGATTGCATGAATTAAAGAGCGAGTGACTGAGTGCATGAATGAGCGAGTGGTTGAGTGCATGAATGAGCGAGTGATTGAGTGCATGAATGAGCGAGTGGTTGGGTGCATGAATGAGCGAGTGGTTGAGTGAATGAATGAGCGAGTGGTTGGGTGCATGAATGAGCGAGTGGTTGAGTGCATGAATGAGCGAGTGGTTGAGTGCATGAATGAGCGAGTGGTTGAGTGCATGAATGAGCGAGTGGTTGAGTGCATGAATGAGCGAGTGATACAATGCATGAATGAGTATGTGGTTGAGTGCATGAATGAGCGAGTGATACAATGCATGAATGAGTATGTGGTTGAATGCATGAATGAGCGAGTGACTGAGTGCATGAATGGGCGATTGATTGAGTGCATGAATGAGGGAGTGGTTGAGTGCATGAATGAGCGAGTGGTTGAGTGCATGAATGAGGGAGTGGTACAGTGCATGAATGAGAGAGTGATTGAGTGCATGAATGAGGGAGTGGTTGAGTGCATGAATGAGCGAGTGATTGAGTGCATGAATGAGGGAGTGGTACAGTGCATGAATGAGCGAGTGATTGAGTGCATGAATGAGGGAGTGGTACAGTGCATGAATGAGCGAGTGATTGAGTGCATGAATGAGGGAGTGGTTCAGTGCATGAATGAGCGAGTGATTGAGTGCATGAATGAGGGAGCGGTACAGTGCATGAATGAGCGAGTGATTGAGTGCATGAATGAGCGAGTGATTGAGTGCATGAATGAGGGAGTGGTACAGTGCATGAATGAGCGAGTGATTGAGTGCATGAATGAGCGAGTGGTTGAGTGCATGAATGAGAGAGTGGTTGAGTGCATGAATGAGCGAGTGATTGAGTGCATGAATGAGCGAGTGATTGATTGCATGAATGAGCGAGTGGTTGAGTGCATGAATGAGCGAGTGGTTGAGTGCATGAATGAGCGAGTGATTGAGTGCATGAATGAGCGAGTGATTGAGTGCATGAATGAGCGAGTGGTTGAGTGCATGAATGAGCGAGTGGTTGAGTGCATGAATGAGCGAGTGATTGAGTACATGATTTTTTTTTTATTTTAGTAGGTTATTTTATGACGCTTTATCAACATCTTAGGTTATTTAACGTCTGAATGAGATGAAGGTGATAATGCCCGTGAAATGAGTCCGGGGTCCAGTACCGAAAGTTACCCAGCATTTGCTCGTATTGTGTTGAGGGAAAACCCCGGAAAAACCTCAATCAGGTAACTTGCCCCGACCGGGAATCGAACCCGGGCCACCTGGTTTCGCGGCCAGACGCTCTAACCGTTACTCCACGGGTTTGGAATTTGAGTACATGAATGAGAGTGATTGAGTGAATCAATGAGCGAGTAATTAAGTGAATCAATGAGCGAGTAATTGAGTGAATGAATGAGCGAGTGATTGAGTGCATGTTTGAGCAAGTGATTGAGTGAAGTAAATTGCGAGTGGTGAGTGCATGAGTGAGCGAATGAATGAGAGTGTGATCAAGTGAGTGAATGAACGAATGATTAAGTGAATGAATGAGCGAATGAATAAACGAGTGATTGAGAAAATGAGCGACTGAATGAATGAACGAATGATCGAATGAATGTATAAGCGAATAATCGGGCGAGTGACTGAGTGAATGATCGAGTGAATGAAAGAGTGAGTGATTAAATTGCAGTAAGTGAATCAATGGGCGAGTTAGTGAATGAATTGCGAAATAGTAACATCAGGAATTGGGTGATGAATGACATGCGTATGAACAATTGAAGCAATGAACAAAAAATGGAAGTTCGAATGATAGTAGAGAGGAAAAAAGAAATAAAGAAGGAGAGAAAGAAATGGAAACAGAAAGAAGGGAAAGACGTAAAGCTACATATGAAAGGAAAGAGTGCAACACAGACATTAGAGAGGAAACTGTGGTATAAGAAACGAATCAGGTAGGAAATAATAATGAAAAGGGGAGAGCATGAGAGCTAAAAAAGAAAAATAACACACAGAAGGAAAGATAAATAAATTATGGAGAGAATATAAAATGAGATAAGGAAGATAACAACAACGGGAGAAGAGGGAGAGAATAACGCTGAGCAACCAAGTCGATAATGCAGCTCACTGTCAATTCAAAGCTGTGAGTTTTATAAAACAATAGAAGGTCGGGCGGCGCCTGTGTTGCATTCAGAACGTGTGAGAGTTATTTCAACTCTGGCCAACAGTTGGCGCTGACTGCTACACTCAAAGGAGCGCACGTACAGGCGCGGCCACAAACATCGCACAGGTGCGCCGGTTCGATCCAATCGCAGTGCAAGAGCGGCGTCAGGGGGCCAAGACCATGGAGCGAACGTTTTCTAGACGCGCGCTAGGCGCAGCCAGAGCCTGCAAGTGACACGCGAACCCGCGAAACCCCGAGGAGGGGGCGAAGCGGCTAGGTGCTCGCTGGTCAACGCCGCCATGAATGCGAAGCAACCGCGCGCGTGGCTCCCGTTGCTAGGATACATATCATTGTTACTTACAACAAAATTCGTTGCTACTTTCAAACTAAAAAAAATCTTTCCTTAGATAAGGCAGTGTTCCTAGTGTTTCTTATGACCATATTTATTTTAATATATCATTTAACGACGTTGTATCAACTATGAGGTTATCTAGCGTCGATGAAATTCCTGATATCGAAATATTTGGCGAGATCAGTCAATGGAATTAATTGACATTCACCTTACAGTTGGGGAAAATTTCGAAAAAACCAAACAGATACGCCTAGTCAACCCAAGTGGGACCAACCGAGACAGTTTCGAGTCAGTAAGCAAAGGCGCTACCGTATGAGCTACGCCGATGGCTTCCATTGTAACTTATAAATCAAAATTATCGCTAGGATATTGAATTTATTTAATTTTAATTTATTTAAATTTAAATATATACAGAATAAAGAATATAATTACAAACAAACAAGAGAAATAGAAATAAAATAATACAAACAATACGAAACAGGAGATGCAGTAGTATTAACAAAATTTGAGACCGAATGAACAGCGCTCGTGTTCGGTCGCAGTTCAGATATAATATTAATAAGCCTATAAGATAATATAAAATAAAATAAAATAGGAAAAATAATTAAAATTAACAGTTACAAAAATTATATAATACAATATTAATATATTTATATTTTTTCTTACAGTTAAAGCTGTTAGGGTGCGTATCAACATTCCATTGCATCATACAATTGCTAGGATACGGAACAGCATTCTATTGTTTCTTCTAGCCAAAGGCGTTATTAGGATGCGGGCGAACATTCCCCTGCATCTTACAATCAAAGTTATCGCTAGGATTCATTCATGCATAGTTCTCTGCCCAAGGGCAGATCTTTCAATGAAAACCCAGCATTGTCCAATATTTCCTATTTTCAGCCTCCATTTTAGTCTCCGCATATGATCCATATATTATCTTAACTCATTAGGGACGGAATTTTTAATCTTCACTTTTTCCACATTTTTTTGCCTAATTTTGTATAAATACATCGTAATACGGCTATGCCAGTCCTCTACATGTACATTTTATAAAAAACAGATATGAACTATAAGAATACGTTTATTTTCCTAACAAAATTGTTCTCTTTACATGCTTGAATCTTACTTCGTGTGGAAAGCCACAATAGATACATGGTACACATAGTTAAACGTCACATTTCTTGCACTGTGTGCGATCTGTACTTGGGCAGAATTTGCCTGCACATCTCCGCCTTTTATTCCCCGGGACAGCTTCATTGAAATTATCTTTTCGATCAAATCTCACATTAGCAAGAGTGTGTCCACCAGATTTATAGGTTGAAAGGCGTCTGGGCCCTTAGGGATATTTTTCTTACACTGAAGATATTTTGCGCAATTTCCCTTCTGCAGTTCAGATGAGGAATGTCAGATTCAGTCCCTCTCATGAGTAGCCAGGCATTGCAGTGTCCATCACCCAGGTGAATATAGGCCACCACCATTTCTTACCTCTTATGTGCATATATATTCATCCATTAGATCAGTTCCTCCCATGTATGTGTTGTAATTGTGATTAGATTTGGACTTGAATTTTGATTCTCTTTTTTTTTCTGAGCATGAATACCGATAAGTGATGTTATTAAATTGAGTCCATGTACTGCTGAGACTACAGTTACAACTGAATTGTTCATCGACCTTGCCAGTAACACTCTTTCACAGTTATTGTAATTGTAGTCACAGACAACCTGATAACCAAAATAATTCAGCCATAAAGAAGAATGTACTCAAGAAAGAATAGTGTAACATATGGTAACACAAAAATGTTCCTGGCTACACTGGACCAGTAAATTCTATTCACCAAGTTTCATAACGCCATCCAGTTAGGGCATATCTAAACAAAAGGATAGAAGTGCCAATAACGTGAAAAAGTAACAAGAATGACAAAAAATCACTTTTCCTCTTGATTGTGTCATGTTTCATACAAAAAGCAGCACGGCAAATCAATGACGAATAAACAAAACTTAGCTGATACCAGCAGAGTGACAGAGTTACCTTCCCATTTCACGAGACAGTTTTGCCAACATTCGGAATGAAGTCAAAACAAGTTTCATTACCAACAATGGAAACTAGTTGGACAAATAATTTAAACAGCGGTTCTTGTATAGCTGTAACCCTATGGTCACGCTAGTAGGCCTCCATAATGAGTTTGAAGTAACATTTCATTAATAATTCTTATAACCTGTCGTTGCTACGATGCAAATCAATGTTTCAGTGCATCCTACAATAAAAGTTGTCGCTAAGATACGGAAGAACATTCTGTTGTTACTTGATAAGAGTGGACCAACATTCCATTGCTTCCTATTGTGACAGTCATTGCTAGGATGCGAAGTATAATCTGGGTCTTCTTACTTCGTACTCTAAGGGTGAAACCTATTTTCCCCCTATTACTACACTATGCTAGATGTTTATAGCGATTTTCTAATTTTATTGTCAGGTTGAATTTTTTTCACCAACTTTGTTTCAAATTTTGGTGTTGACAAATATGTCTACTACAACTGGCAGTCACTTTCCGTTATGTTGGCAGTATCGTTTACTTTTCAAAAAGCTGCCAGTGCCCATGAAACGAAATTTAATTGCGAGTGTTACTTAAAATGTCATATAATTAATAATAATAAAGTAATATTAATATTGATAAGTGGTACAGTATCAATAAAATAAACAGCAAACATTTTAAAGTAGTATTCGTCAAACCAATGACTGTCATGTTGCCAGACAGTATATATTTTAATATTAGATCAATCATAAATAAAAGAATAAATTATTATTATTATTATTATTATTATTATTATTATTATTATTATTATCGATTCCGTACATAGCATTGTGATTTTACCTGCTTTAGAGATATCTGATAACAGTTGGCAACACCAACATTGAAATATACTAAAGTCGCCAAACAGCAGTTCAAAAGTCGCTAGATACCTTATTATGAAGAAAAATTTTTATTTTTGTCGCTAGAGACAGCTGAAAATGTCTCTACATTATTCCTAATTAAGCAATAGAAGAACAAAAAAAAAATTGTCGCAGAAAAACTGTTAAAAGTCGCTGGATTTAATGAAAAAGTCACTAAACTGGCAACATGGTTGGCATTACTGAAAAGACGGCCATACTAGCTTTCTAGGAACTAATCTTACGTGAATCCCACTATAGCAGTTGCGTATCAGGGGTGGGGGGACATCCGAATAAGTGCAAACACAGATGTAACTTTGCAGGCAAGTCACACCCCTGAGAGCCGGCTCAGACTTGGTCTTAAAACTTGGCAGAAGCGAGGCACAAAGGAAGCGAGCTGTGGCCTGCGGGTGTGGCGGACTCGCGAAGACGAGCAACAAGGGCGCACGACCGAATGCAAACCGCGGCCACCGCGTGCCCGGTCCTCGCTGTCCAGGTGGACGGCACTTACGCCGCTCTCGCACGCTGGCGCGCTCTTTGCATTAACTTATTAGCAAAGTTTGAGCCGCGCACGGACAGCACCTTGAGGTGATCAGTCACTGGTCAAAGGGAGCGCGCTACCTGCACAATAGGGCTGCTCAAAACAAGGATAAGCGCTGTTTACAAATTGCGTCTGACGGAGATCGAACCTAGATATATTTATGAGTACAATGAGCTACATAAACGCATGGATTTACCGATGACTGAATATTTAGTTTTGACATTATAAAATGCAAGATAGCCTATCCTACAGGGTGACTCTCAAAAACACCGACAAATTTTCATCAATGATGTCGAAGACATCCTAATATTTTGAAATATTTATTATTGAACAAACTGCCTCCCAGTAAAGATAGTCATGTAGGACTCAGTAATTTATACGTAAATAAATTTTTCAAATAAACATAAATAACTAAAGTGAAAATAAAATGAATACAACATTTTCAAAGTATAAAATAAATAAAAAAAATGGATTTAGCATACAGTCATTAATTTAGAAACTTGATTTAAAGGAAAGATATGTTTATTCAAAATTTGACACTATCTTTTCAGAATATTGCTCACAGTATCTTGATACAAAATCTCTGGTAACCCATATCTATTCCTGAAATCTTCGAAAAACTTCGGAATAATGCCATAAACCCCTATGAGAAGACTTATGACTTCTAAGTATTGAAGTTTGTATTTTTTTAACGAACCCATTCTTTATTGTATTATGATACGTCAAAATGTCAACACGTCTTGATGAACCAATCATTGCAATACAAGACATTTCTACCTCTCAAGACCTTTTCCTCAATACAGCAGCAATAAGTGATCTTACATGATGATGTCTTGTATTTCTTAATGGTAAACCTCGGACACATTGATCCTGGACGTGGACAAGCGTTTCATTCTTCAGGCATCCATATCTATATACGAAACCGTCCAAGAACCGACCAGGTAAATGCTCTTACAAGCAAACATTCTGATGGGTGGGGGGGGGGGGAGGCAGATAAAAAAGTTAATTTTTTTTCTTCCACCATGTTAAAGCCTATGTGATGAATCTTGTCTCACTGTGAAAAGAGAGAGAAAGGAGATATGTCTTACCTCGTCTGTGTTGTTATTGCGATGAGGGGAGTGAAGCGATGCCAGTGGCGGAAGAGACCAGTTGATACATTCTTTAGGGTAAAATAAAGTAATAAAATATCTCTCTTCGTACTGTATAGTTCCGTCACTGAGCTTGTCTTTCAAGAAACTGAGTTCTGGCAGCCTGTACAATAACAAGATTTTGAAAGGAATCCTGAAAACTTACAACCCTCCTATAATCTCCATTCTCATTTGAAGGGACTTGTTTTATTGCTACTGAGACAAGATAAATCTTACCAGATATAATAACGTCAAAAGAAGTGCTTATACAAATTTTGGCCACTCGACCGCAATTACAAAGTGATTTTCGTTGGGGCCGTTTACAGAAAAAAACACAATTGCATGGAAAGATTTATTGAAACAGATACAACAGTTATTGCTCTATTTGTCAACATATCCCCCACTGGAATTGAGACATTTGTCATACCATGGAATCAATTTTTGTATCCTTGTGTCGTAGAAGTCAGCCGCCTGGGATCGGAACTAGCGTTTGACAGCCGTATGACCCTCTCTGTCGATCCCATGATATGACAAATGTCTCAGTTCCGGTGGGGAATATGTTGAAAAATAGCTCAACAATTGCTGTGTCTGTTCCAATAATTTTTTTTCAATGAAATTGTGTTTTCTTCTTTTAACGACTTCTAATTTTTCACAGCTATCGTAATTGCTGTGGAGTGGCCAAAATTTGTATAAGAAAATTTGAAATTATTAACATGGTGAAAGAAAAAAGTTAACTTTTTTATCTGCCCCCATCAGAATGTTTGCTTGTTAGAGCTGCATTTTCGTTCATTTTTATTGAAGTTATCCATTCTCAGGTGGACAAATCTGATTTGTTGAATATCCAAATATTCGTACCAGGTACGCTACCTCACTGTATAAATCAACACCTTAACCTCTTCCAATCATTAGTTTCCATGTTTCATATTCTTTGTGACGAAGGTCTTCCCTGAGCTTTCTGTTACAGACTTGCGAAGTTCTTGAAGACAAGTGAGATCCAGACGTTGACATGAAGCTTCAAGTTCGTCTTGCAGAGGTCTAACAAGGTTTATATGGGAGTATTTGCTGTTGAGCTATGTTACCCTCATATCAGATCAAAGTCTGCCAGCACTCCTGCAGCTCAAGAAGTGAGGTAATGATCGCTCCCTGCATCTGCCACATGAGGAATTCTTTATCCCAAAGCAAGAAATCTCTGAAGTGTGATTGCTCTCAATCAGATCTCATCCGCTTTAGGATTGGAGACAGGTCGAATCGCTTAGGATCCACTGATATGCATAAGCAATAAATACAGTAGTATTCTGGTTAAAAATATATAATATTAGTCAAATATTAATGAACATACACTATGGAAATCAAAGTACTGGACATAGTAGTAGTATTAGTAGTATTTATTTATTTAACCTGGTAGAGATAAGGCCGTCAGGCCTTCTCTGCCCCTCTACCAGGAGATTCCAACTATAATATGAACAATAAAATTACAATTAGTATTAAATTTACAATTACAAATAAAATTACAATTAGTATTAAATTTACAATTGCAATAAAAATCAAAGTACGAAAAGATTATCTGACTAATTAAAGCTAGATAATTTATCAACAGTAATCTCACTAGACGTTTTGATTTATCTAGAGAAAATCAAAACTCGAGTGGGATTTAATTGACTATTACACGATTAGAAGAAAGTATATAAAGATTAGAAGTAACGAAGTACTCCAATACAATAAAATATTAATTGACTTACGAAAATACAACTGTCTTCAAATGTATTATTGTACCTTCTCAACATTACAAATATTACGCTAGATACATGCTAGATGGCAGTAGTGAGCAATGCCTTCTCGTCGAGAAGTTCTCGATCTATTATACACGATGACAATGTTACTAGTCAAGAAGGCTTTTTGATTCAGTTTCATTTTTATTAAGATGCAACATTCCACTTCAGTTATCCGAATCCCAGTAATCAACGTCACTTGACATATGATTTTCAATAAATCTTAATATTAAACAATCTCTGATAAGTGACTATCCATAATATCATATAGCAGAAGCTATAACATAACCTAACTAATATACACAAGTGTTAGAAAAGTTTTAATTAACGACGATGACATAAAAAATAAACTTGAATAATTTTAAAAGGAATAATTATTGAATGTACAATTTTCAAATTTGAATGTGGTTGGTGGTTCAATTGATGTTATATTGGACGTATGCGTAATAGAAGTGGAACTCGCTGATTTAGGCCTACATGGTGTATTCAACTTATTCAGAATTTCCGAATGGTGCTCTTCATTTATTTGTAAATCGGATTTCAGAAGATGCATAGGTATGATTAGTGATTTTTATTAACTCTTGTTCTTGAATGCCAATGCGAGTCATATTTGAAACTGCTGTGCATCGACTGGAGTGGTTTGTAATTATATATATATATATATATATATATATATATATATATATATATATATATTTGACGTCCAGACCAGCGCAGTTTCAAATGTTGGCAAACAAAGAAACAAATGCTAGGGACGCGCTAAAATTGTGCGATAAGCAGCCATGATTGGTTTAAATACGTCCTTTCGTACCGTTTTATTGGTCAAAAGTAGTATGACGTAGTAAGAGTGTAATAGTCATAGAAAAACAAAGAATATTTTATATTTACTGAATTACAAATTAAACCTAGAATAACAAAATTGTATAGCGATTAAATTACTGGATATTGAAATATTTTGTGACAGATTAAAGAAACTATTTACAAGAAATCAATTACTGACCAAGTGCCTAGTAAGTTTGCGTTTGAATTCAACTTTATTTCGACAGTCCCTGATGCTAGCAGGTAGCGACTTCCAGAGTCTTGGCAGGGCTATTGTGAAAGAGGATGAGTATGAGAAGGTGCGATGGGATAGAGTCATGGGAAACCAATTGTTCTCAGACACAGTATACTTTGTTCATTTTAGGAAAAATATTTTGAGTACACTATTTTTCAAAAGTGAGAGTTAATTTAATTGCTCATATTTTCTACACAACCTTAAAAATTCTGGCACTACCATATTATAAAAAAACCCATTGTATCCCATAACTACATCGCAGATGTATGTGCCCATCATTTTGTTCTTGTACAAGTAACAGCAGCTCTGAGCTCGTGTTCTGGAATAAAACCAATAATCTGCTGGTTAATATCTGGTGATCTTGCAGGCCAAGTTAAAGGAAAGTGCCTACTTATAACAGGACCACTAGAACAAACAGAAATAAACAAATTCGCCATGGCGATGCAAAATTAAAAAAAAAAAACTATTTTTTGCATAATACCCCAGTGCCACAATTTTCAAGATTGTGCAGAAAATATGAGAGTTAATTACTTTTGACAACCCCTATATACTATTAAGAATAAAAAATAAATTGAATTAGAATAAAACATTAACAAATTATTTTTTATTTACTGTTACAGAAAAAATATACCAATGCTATTGTTTCGTTAAGTTTTACATCGGTACATTCTATTTTATTGATTGGGCCATGATTCATAATAATGTTCGACTCTCATAACAAACTTAATGAGAGCCATGATATAAAAGGTATATTTGGTTTCAACAAAATTAACTGCAAATATATCTCTTACATGTATGCAAATCCAATCACAATACCATTTCACGAAAAATATATTTTCTTCCACATTGTAACTCTTCAATTCAATTTTGTTATTAATGAAAAGCATTAATAGCAGAAAACTCCTATAACTTTCTTTTATCTTTCTATTGGTTAGCTATTTCGCCACCACACTGCCTCACATTGCTTCCATGTGGTGAGAGTGCTGTTTGCCCACCTATTACAGCTTCCCTATGGCTGGAATTACAGCGTTCTCGTCCACTAAACGAGAGAGTGAATTCCCCGCGGGTAAGGAAAAAATCTGTCTATATTTAATTTATACTAGAATAATGTTCCTTCGTCAACATTAACTTTTCATCACATCATTTTATGAGTTTATTATTAGTACAAAAAACTCAAAAAAGGAATGTGGCCAAAAACGTCTTGCGTTCTTCTATACTAGGAATACAGAAAACATGTATTTCCCCGAAAATATCGAATTTGATTTTCGGAAAACAAGGAAATAAAACATTTATTTTCTGTAAAAAGAAAGTTTGCTTACTTATATAGGTACGTTTCATTTGTGTATATGTTTTGCATGTCAATTTAAGAAATAAACTACAAACGGAATATCATTGCTAACACGATAAAATGATTGAATTGCTGAGAATCTGTAACATATATAATAAGACATCATTTCAAATCTTTATGGCACAAAATTTTAATTTTTTTTTTTTTTTTCCATTAAATATGTCAATTTCTCAATGTTCTATAAGAAACGACGAATCAGCGGAATTAAAGCAGAGAAGCAGAAGTGCCCCACAAAACCTGTCCACCACAAACCCAACCTCTGGGTCTCGGCGGACGTAGGATGTAGCCTGCTAAACAAACAGCGAGGCTCCTTGGGCCGTGCGTGCTTTCTACGCTCGCCGGCAGATAGCGCGCGTTTATCCCGTAAGACGCGGCGCCGTCCGAAGAGCACGTTCGTCAGGTAAGAGCATAAACAAAGAAGAGTGGCGGACCTCGCAGAAAACAACAAGCGCGACGTCTTATCTCCCCATCAATTATAAGCAAAACAAGCTCGTTCTGTACACAGTTCGTTGTCAAGGGAGACGTGCGCAGCAACGGAGACTTGCATAGTGCCACACGGCAAAGAGGGACTAATGCCAATGGGAAGTTATTTTTTATTTCCTCCTCCACACTGCTATGCAGTGAAACCAAATAAACACAATAAATATCCATTTCAAGGTTTCAACGGAAACACACGTATTCAAGTTTAGTGTGAAGTTTCCCTTTTCTCATAATAAGTTGTCGGTATATAACTATGTCACGTGAAGTAATCAAATTAAGAAAGAAAGAGAGAAAGGAAGGAAGAAGGAAAGTAAGAAAGAAAATATAATACTAAAAACAGTACAGAACATACAGGGTGATTCACAAATATCACGCATTGCCGGCACTCTACGAACTGATTTCTGATAAAAAAATATATCACGAGAAAAGTTTGTATAAACGTACATCATAATTTTAAAATTGGATAAGTTACAGTCTCCTGAAAGCTGAATATGAAAGTGGAAGTATTGCAGATATAAGCATTTAAAAATCTAGAAAAATGGTATATTATAAATTTAGTGAAGTACGTTCACACTATTACTCATCAGAAAAATTGTATTAAAGCTAGTTTTCTACAGCAATGCATGCAGTCGCCCAAGAATGAACTGCGCGCACCAACATAGGAGACATATTGGTAACAAATCAAACAAAATTGTTACTAATGGACCTAATTCACAGTTCGTTGTGAATTTTTATGGAATACTCTGAGCTTTGTTCCAAGAAGTGTGACTTATTTACAGTACAGTATCATTTTAAACGCAGTTGAGCGAAGTTCACAAGAGTCTGTGTTACGGAAACAAGAACTAAGATATTTTCAAAACTATTCAAAATCGGACATATGTATAATATTAACTTTTTTTCCACAATTATATTAGATATTAGTTCCTGGAATATTGCACGATGTTCGTTAATTACCCTGTATATGAGCTCATCATAGAAAATAATAAATCAACTTACCAAATTTCAAAATTAAAATATTTAAGACAGGGAAACTATTGTGTTAAACGGCGTCTGCCCCTAAAAAAATCGGCGCTTTTGTGATGACAATATTGAGGGAAAATAAAATTCCTTGACGATTCTTATTTTCATAGTATACAAGGTATAATCAATATATTTCCGAACTGCACTTGTATTTATTGTATCGTTAAACATACATGTGCATGTCATTGAAGATAATTGCTTCCATACCTGCTGCGTCACTCTAACAAGCAGTGTCAGATTGTCTTTAAGAACTGAGCTTCTACACGCGACTTTGTGCAGATATGTCAAGGACCTATTGCGATTTTTCCTGGAATCTCTCCATATACACCTTATGGCTAGCTAGTCTTCTTCTCTGCCTTTCAAGTGATGCAGACGTTTCCTTGGTTGGTTCTATGGTCCGTCCCAGGTATCTGTGGAGTAACTTCACGCATATGCGGGCGAAGTCTTCTGTGCCGGAGTGTATTGCGGGCAGCATCAGCTCCGAGGTGACTAAGGGATAAGATGCTCGTGGTAGAAGGTAGAGTAGAGTTCAGATAGAAATTATCAAATCCCTGCAAACGATTCCTAGCTTCGTTCAACCAACACCTCTCCACAGAGCGATCATTGGTCCTAGTCCTCCCACATAGGCCTACCACTTGCGCTGAGGTCTTGTTTCGTCTTTCTACTCCAAAGATTCCTGGGACGGGCCTTAGATAACTTCTCCGTTTCCTATGTCCTGTGTGTTGCCTACATTCAGTGTAGTCCGGAAACTTATTGATTGCCGATTGTATAAAACAGACGTTGTTTAAGCGCTAATTTTCAACATTCTTCAATTAGAACGACCCTTGTTCGAATTTTTATTATTGAAGCTACTTTTTTATTATAGAAATTATGAAGAGAAAGTATTGTGATGCCAGAAAAAATCGATTTAGAAATGTTTACGGAAATACACGTTTTCAGAATCTTTGATACCCGAAAATTGAATTCAGACATCCCATCTGTCTGTGATCGACGGAGGGACGATCATCACATAACTGATTCCTTAAGATACAGCAATGCTGACGGACATTAATCCAACATGAGAAGAGCACACTCAACAGGGTATAACATCACAATACTACACAGAAAACGCACTGGCTAGCGGAAGCCTCTTTCACACTAATTTATACAAATATCAACAACTTTAATTACAAAATAGCACGTCGCGTACAACACGCAAAGCCCTCTTAAAACATTCGACACATAACTTTTTTTAATAGCATTCGACTCATACCTTGCCTAAAGAAGTTTGACTTTAAAATAAAAACTGCTTCAATTCCACTGAAGACTAACATCAATACACGCTAAATAAATGTTACTCCTTTGTTTCAGTTACTATTTGAATTGTGTTTTAAATACAGTAAAACCTCGTTAATCCGGATCCCGATGATCCGGACTTCGCTTAATCCGGACAGGCAAAAAACGATAAGTTTGGAAAAATTAAAGAACCTTATTTTAAGACTTAGAACTATGGAACTGCAATAATTACAATTTTACACCTACAGTATTAAAAATTGTACTGCATTGTATGTATTACTTTACATTTTACTCTACTGTATAGTGTATTTAGACCTATATCCTTTAAATACATCATAATAAACGTGTTTTATTGCTATAAACGGAGTTTTAACGCACTTTTTACTGTTCTTTTAGGTTATTTAAGTTAATCCGGACTTTCGTTAAACGGTCAACTTACCCGAAATTAATCCGAATTAACGAGGTTTTACTGTACTTCAGACGATCTCATTAAATTCGTACATGATTTCCATATCTTTTTTTGCGTGTAAATTCGCTTCTCCTACATCTTTACCTGAGGCTTTTTAATTTCTTCAGACTTACTTTATCAGATTTCTAAGTTATTATTTCTTCATTAACAAAAAACGGAAAATTAAAGAAAGAAAACCATTTCGACCACATATATTACACCTGGTTCTGTAAGAAACAACAGTAGTGAAGCAATAAAAATTCACTCGTTACTCCCATGTCACTTGTATTCAAAGATTCAATCCAAATATTACATTGCCATTTATATTTTGGCCATTAATGATTCTACTGGGTTCGCATTTCTCTGAATTTTTTTTTTTACAATTCCTGTATTTAACCATTTTTGTCTTTCTAAATTTTTCTGTAGTGTTTTTATTCTGGATCTTTATAGTCACCCTCATTGAGGGCAGATTATGTTATTAAAAATAAAATATATGTATGGTGAAACAGAAGACCGGGCCCGGGTTCAAATCCTGGTTGAGACAAGTTACTTGGTTGAGGTTTTTTCGGAGGTTTTCCCTCAACCTATTAAGAGCAAATGCTGGGTAATTGTGATACTGAACCGTGGACTTATTTCGCCAACATTATCACCTTCATCTCACTCAGAAGCTAGATAACCATAACAGTTGATAAAGCGTCGTAAAATAACCAATTAAAACAGAATGTCAGCAGGAACTTGGGTGACTTACTTAAAAGTTCCAGGGATTATATTTCACTACGTTATTAACAATTCGGCGTTTGACAGCCCTAGTTCACATGGATTTGTAGAAGTTTACAGTCCGTCACTGGGTAGGGAGTATTTCCTTCCCTAAACGATTACCCTCCTCTGCATTGCAGGCGGTATCTTTCATACAATTGTTCAACAGAAATTTCTCCCGCTCTCTGATGTTGTTGATTGCTAAGATGAACGAACATTCTATAGCAATTGGCTTTTAAAAAAGTTAAATTTAGAAACAAAGTATACCATGTTCTGGTCACCCCTGGTTATAAATGCAAAATCTCGGCGTATGTAATTTGGAATCCCCTCCCTGGAGCTGCGATTGGCGCTTAATCAGTATCTGTTGTAGTTTGCATCAGACAATCTGCGGGTGACAGCGCGCTCCTTCTTTCCACCTTCCTAGTGCACGGCAAACTTTCCAAGAAGCAGAAGAAGGGGGTACAGTCGCGCCGATTAAAACTCAGCCCGGCCACTTCTTCTACCGCATTCCTTCGCAAATCTTCACTCTCCCCGTCTAATCGCGCTTTGCATTAGTGTTCCGATCCTCTGACAACTCGTTGCTGTTGAACCGAATATCGCTCATCGTTTAGTGTAACTTGTCCTGGACAACTAGTAATTGTTGGTGTTACTTTGACAATTCGTGGTCGTAGAATTAAGATTATGTACTCTTGAGTTAGTGTTCCTCTTGCTTAGTAACTCGTCACTATTGTGCTCCTTGTCGTGTTTCATTTGTTTGGTAACTCATCATTAACAAGTCACCCTTTCTCTTAAATGTTTCGTTTACTTGGAAACTCATCAATATTTTGTGATCATTTATGTGAACTGTCTCGTTTGCTTGGTAATTCGTTACTACTACGTACTCCTTTGTATTAAGTATTCCGTCTGGTTGGTAACTCACCACTATTTAGAGATCTTCTGTGTTAAGTATTCTGTTTGTTTTGTAACTAATCGTTACTACATGGTTCTTTCTGTTAAGTGTTTCATTTGCTTGGTAACTCGTTAATAGTTCATTATTATTCGTGTTGACTGTCTCATTTATTTGACAATTCGTCGCTATTATTCCTTGGTGTTAAGTACTCTGTCTGCTTGGTAACTCATCAATATTTCGCGAACATTTGTGTTATGTTTGGTAACTCATATATGTATGTATGTATGTATGTATGTATGTATGTATGTATGTATGTATGTATGTATGTATGTATGTATGTATGTATGTATGTATGTATGTATGTATTTAATATTCAACCAGATTGATTCAACATCATTTGGTTTCTGGCAGACCAGTACAAAGTCCCCATAGAGGATTTAAAATTTACAAGTTTTTTACAAATATTTAATAGAATTTTCCTCATTACAAATGACACACTGAGGTGATGGTAAAATACCCTAGCCTATTTATATAAATATTCCGCCAGGCAGTCGTGTCCTGTGGCAAACCTTATGGTAACTCATATATACTACGTGACTTATTCCGAAAATTATTTCGTTTACTTGGTAACTCATTAATATTTCGTGATCCTCTAAGTTTAAGTTATGTATTCCGTTTGTCTGGTAACCCATCATTACTACGTCGTGACCTTTTCTGTTAAGTGTTCTGTTTACTTGATCAGTCACAACTTTTTTCGCGATCCTTTGTGTTAAGTATTCCGTTTGATGATAACTCACCAGAAATGCGTGATCTTGTGTCTTATGTGTTCCACTTGCTGGTAACTCATCAACATTTCATGATTTATTGTCTGAAGTGTTCCGTTTGCTTCATAACTCATTATCATTTCATGACCCTTTGTCTTAAGAGTTCCGTTTGCTTCATAACTCATCAGTAGAGACGACAATTCCATGCAAATGCATGTTTTTATAGGAACATAGGACATAGCTCAAACTTAGTACTTATCCATTTTATCACTTTTCGGTTCCAAATATTTGTACTTTTTCCGTGCATATTTGCGTGTTTTGGCCTTTTTTGGGGGGTAAAAACATGCATAATGCATATTTAAGCAATTTTTAGCTTAATCATTCAGTTTAAATGCATGTTTCAATGGTTTTGAGTGGACACCTAAGTTTCTCAATTTTTATAACCCCCACTTTAGTTTTAGGAATAACGATTGAAGAAGGAAAAGAAAGAAAAACTAAATAAGAGAAAAAGGTTCATTCAAGTTTGCACCCATAACTTCTTGCAATGTAGAGAGGCCATTCTCTGCTTACACAAACATATTGACTAACAAGCGCAGGAACCACACAGAAACGAAGTTAGAAATGTTATTAGTTGTTAGCTGTGCAAAAAAGTGAAGTGAAATAAGAAATTTGGAACAAAAATGAAAGTGCATATTTTAATGTATTTTTCGTTTGATCGTCCATGTTTCATAGTTTGATAGTGCACGAATGCATGTATATTTTGGGGTTTTATAGTGCATGAAATTCTCGTCTCTACTCATCGGCATTTTGTGATCCCTTGTATTATGTGTTTCGTTTGCTTCATAACTCATCAATATTTCGTTATCCTATGTCTTTTGTGTTCCGTTTGCTTAATAACTCATCACTATTTCGTGATCTTTTGCATTAAGGGTTCAGTTTGCTTCATAATTCAAAAATTTACGTGATATTTCGTATTAGGTATTCCGTTTGCATAGTGAATCATCAATGTTCCGTGCTCCTTTCTGTTAGCATTAGATTTTCTTAGTAACTCGTCACTGTTATATGCTCCTTCGTGTTAAGTGTTCCGTTTGGTTAGAAATTCACCACTGTTGCATCTTCCTTTGCATTAGTGTTCCGTTTGTTTGTCAAAAACCATCACTGTTGCGTGTTCCTTTGTTTGTGTTCCGTTTCCTTGGCAACTTGTCACTGTTGCGTGCTCGCTGTGTTTCCAGGCCGCCCTGTAGAGTCTCAGGTGCGTGCGCGAGGCAGATAGACCGGAGAGTAAACATGTCTGCAATATTACGCCGCGCTCTGTTTGATCTAGAAAATTGTTTCAGAAATCTTGAAGACGAGGCGGAGCCCAGCAACAACCAGCTCACGCCTTCAGATAGACCACGACCGCATCCTGGGGCTGGAGCGTTGGTATCGCAACCGAATTGAAATCCCGGAGTTTGTGGTAAACAAATACGACGTTTGGACACGTTATCTATCAATGATCACGTTTCTCCTATCACCATCATAATCAAACCAAGTATATTTGCAGAAATGAAAGGGATACTACTTCATCAATTCTGATAATAGTATGTTTGAAAAAGAAATCACACAACTAAACCTTGCAAAACAAAAACAAATAAATATAGGCCTAATGAAATATCGACGAAACGAACCGTTCATGCATGATGAATAAATTAAAAAATGAAATTGAATGATTCAACAGTCGAAGAACTTGGGGGAAACACGTGCTATGTCACTATATTTTAAATATAAATTCAAGTTGACAGTTTGTCACTGTCTCTGAAATGATCTTCGAGATTCTGCGGAAACATAAGTTTGAGCACCAGTCGTTTTCTGTAGACCTAAACAGGGGTTTCTTCTAAAACAGTTTCTCAAACCTTTTAGCATTGCGATCCTCCAAAATGTAAAATAAGTTAATAATAATAATAATAATAATAATAATAATAATAATAATAATAATAATAATAATAATAATAATAATAATAACAATAATAATAATAATAATAATAACAATAATAATAATAGCAATAATAATAATAATAACAATAATCTTCTATTAAATTAATACTTCACGACATTTAATAATAATAATAATAATAATAATAATAATAATAATAATAATAATAATAAGTTAATAATACAGTGCGCGACAGCCCACTCAGGGCAAAGACCTACCAGACAACTGAAGGCCTCACGTCCATGAAGAGGTGAACAATCATAGAAGTAGTACTTGGGTAACGTGTGGCTAGCACAACAATCCTCTCAGCCGGATTTCACCACTTACTACAGCGCCCCAAATTCATCACTATGCTGGATGGACTCCGGTTCTATACACTGACGAAATGTTATGAGACAATTTCTTCCTCATGAAGACCTAAACTAGCGCGCTTTCTGTAACTCGAATCCAGACCTTAGAACACGACGCTACGGCGCGGAATATACGAATAGCTATATCATGTGAATTTGTGAAGAGATAGTCAAATTTTTACATTTGGTATTACAAAGAAAGTTTTTCTTACGCAATTAAAAAACTAAAGTTCGTCTCTTATTTCAGTGGTTATTAAATTGCGTACGTAGGCCTAATTTATGCTTTTCTTTTGAGTAAAACTTACAAAAATAAACTGTAGATAGTAATGTCATTAACCAAATGGTAAAATAACAAAATTTATGAGAAACTTGTACAATGCATAATGAGAAAATACGTCATTCTTCTCGATGTTTCTCCACAGTAGAAATCACACTGCATGAGAACGAGAGAAAGATTTCCGTTTCAAATAAAATTCTTCTGCTAGCGCGCATTATCATACCATGTCCAACTCTTAGGCCTATAATTTAAGTCTTTGTTTATTTACAGCTCTGTACGTTGTGGTTCTGCCCAAAGAAGGTATTTAATATTATATTTTTCCATGCTAGCCCCTTAGCAAGGCTTCCTTTGGGAGATATCGTCGTTGTTACTGCAATAACTCCTATGTGACATATTTATCAATTTTCGGATTTTTGCTCTATTAAATAACTTCAATAATGTTACAGCAAATAATAAATTCTGCTATTTGTAATTATATTTCTTTGTTTCGAAAATGTAAAAATTCACAGCCTCCTATGCATGGCTACCATAGAATGAATAAATGTGTTTCTTCTTCCTACTGAAAATTGTATATTTTGCACATTTGCTAAGGAAACAGTTTCTCTTTTTATTGAACTGCATACATACTGATGATGGCTACGAGCAATACAAAATGTGAGAAGCAACAGTCTAGCTTCAGAGCTTCAAAACTTCTTAAATTTGTATTTGAAGCTTGATGCCATAGTTTTAAGGATGGAGGTACACTATTGGGCTGCAAAAATTCAATGAAATTAATTTTTTTTATATCTCAGCTACTATAAAAACTAAATGAACACAACTTTTCATGCTTAATATACATACATTACACTTTATGAAAAAAAGTTAAAAAGGTAAAGGTATCCCCGTAACACGCCATTAAGGCACTTGGGGGGGCATGGAGGTAGAGCTCCATGCTTTCCATGACCTAGGCACTAGAATGAGGTGGTGTGGTCGGCACCACGCTCTGACCGCCTTTTACCTCCGGAAAAGACCCGGTACTCAATTTTACAGCAGGCTGAGTGAACCTCGGGGCCGTTCTGAAAGTTTGGCAACGAGAAAAAAATCCTGTAACCACCTGGGATCGAACCCCGGACCTTCCAGCCCGTAGCCAGCTGCTCTACCAACTGAGCTACGCGGCCGCCCACACTTCATAAAACACTATTCAAATATTAAAGTACCTGTAAGAATATCAAATTTGCATTTTTTTCTAGGCGTAAAGCATTTACATAGTAAGATATGCAATTAATTAAATATCTGCATGATTCTTTTACTAGAATGTTTAAAAGCCTACATCAACAACATAGTCTAGGATCTTTTACTTATTCCTTCAGGAAATATTTTTTCTTAATAAAAATTAAAAAAAAAAAAATGTAATATTGAAGGTAACGATTAAGAAAAAAATATATTTCTTGAAGGAATAGGTAAAAGATTCTAGACTATGTTCTTGATGTAGGTCTTTAAAAATTTCAGTAAAAGAACCATGCAGATATTTCATTAATTGCAGAATTTATTATGTAAATGCTTTACGGTTGTAAAAAAAAGTAAGAATATTTGATGTTCTGAATAGAGTTTTATAAAGTGAAATGTATGTATATTAAGCATGAAAAGTTTTATTCATTCAGCTCTTATAATAGCTGAGATAATAAAAATTGAATTTCGCTAAAGTTTTGCAGGCCGTTTACCTCCCCCATTAAGAGCTCCTTTTTCGTCTTTCATAAACCGATAAAGTTCTGTACAACTAAATGTAAGCTTGTCCACCGCTGCGGAATAATGGTCAGCACGTATGGCTATGAAACGAGCGGGTCCGGGTTCAAATTCTAGTTGGGACAATTTACCTGGTTGGGGTTTTTCTGGGTTTTCCCTCAACCAATTGAAGTAGAATTTTCTGGGTAACTTTCGGCGTTGGACCTCGGACTCATTTCGCCATCATAAATTCACAAATTATCATCCATACAATAGTCCAGGTTAAGTTCACGGTGCGGCGTGCTCTATTTGTACAAGAGCGCGGCCGTTCGGCTACCCATTCATTCACAGAATAGGACTGGTAAGCACAGTAAGCCTTAGGCTGCATCCTCCGTACAAGAGAAAAAATGTAAGCTTTTCCTACTTACTATTTCCACACTTAAAAAATTCCTCTCATAACTCCAAAACATGATAATCATGACACTCAATACACGCTCCAAAAAAGTACTGCTTCCAGGAATAGCAAACACATGTTGAACTACCACTATTATTTCTAGATATGTCTCTGAGGCACCCTTATCCTGAAAATATTTACACCGTTTTTCAACACATTTCAAAATGTTGATCTTTGACAAAGAAAGAAGCCACTTCGTAATAGAGTGTATCTTCATCTACTTAAAGTTCTACTTTTTGTCCAACATTTAAAATTTCTTCACTTCTGGTGTACAACCATCAAGCTTTAAGGATGCAAAATACTTTAAAATCCCCATATCTTTAGCTGCTCTGAGTTAAAGGTTAAAATGACCCACGAAACTGAGAAAAATCCCTTTCAACCTACTTCATAAATGCTCTTATCACAAGTCCACAAACTCATTTGATCAAATTACTGGTCGATAAGGGATTAATACCGCCTATCGCCCTCATGTTGAGACCTGACAAAATTTCCGACTGGGCCGGTGAAATATCAGCTAGTTGCAACAGTACCTTTAGGATATGTCAGATGAAAAGACTCAAGAAATGAGCTTCGCGCAACTGATCAACTGTTTTTGGTCCTAGAGTGACCTAAAGCATGGTTACTTCGAACTTGGAGTGTGAGTAATATCTTTACCAGTACAGTACAGATGTGTTTTATTACCGAAACGAATGTAGAAATTTAACGGGTGGAAGCATTCATCGTTGCTAGCACACGGCCTAATGTCAAGATGTCACTTACAAGCAAACATTCTGATGGGGGCAAATAAAAAAGTTATTTTTTTTTTCACAATGTTAATAATGCCAAAAGAAGTTCTTATACAAAATTTAGCCACTCGATCTCAATCACGAGGGCCATAAAAAATAAGTTCGCTTGGGACCGTTAACAGAAGAAAACACAATTTCATTTTTAAAAAATTGGAACAACCACAGCAATTGTTGGGCTATTTTTCAATATGTTTCCCACCGGAATTGAGACATTTGTCATATTATCATGGAATCGACAGAGAGGTGTAGACGGCTGTGAAACGCTGATTCCGATCCCAGGCGGCTGACTTCTACGACACAAGGATACAAAAATTGATCCCATGGTATGACAAATGTCTTAATTTCAGTGGGGAATATGTTGACAAATAGCACAACAATTGCTATATCTGCTTCTATAAAGCTTCGTGTGCAATTGTTTTTTTTCTGTAAACGGCCCCAGGAAAAATCACTTTCTGGACGGCCTCGTAATTGCGGTCGAGTGGTCAAAATTTGTATAAGCACTTCTTTTGACATTATTAACATGGTGGAAGAAAAAATAACTTTTTTATCTGCCCCCATCAGAATGTTTGCTTGTTAACTTAAACATGTGATGTAAATGTGATATGAAGCTACGATGGAATAGTGAGTCTTCATCACAATCTCTATACGCACACGACAAAATAGTGTGAGAGGATCTTAAATTTCAACAAGTTTCAACAGTGACAAACAAGAGACAGAACAAAATATATTATATCAACAACGGCGAGAAGAAATTCGGTACAACACAAATACAAATAATGAGTGTTCCCGAGTCCTTGGAAGAGACGAGAGAGACGATATATATATATATATATATATACTGTATATGAATTCCGGGGTTCTTGGACACGACTCACTTACCATGAAAGCGATAGCGATTTGTAATTAGTACATTCTATGTCTACAGCAACAAACTGTTGCCCATGACACTAATAAACGATTGATTGATTGATTGATTGATTGATATTCCCTCCATTTTTAGTAATCAGCTGTGAAGTTTGCTACAAGTGTGGGAAAGTTAGATTTCTTCCTCGAAAAACTGAAAATGGGTCGAAAGTCAATGAGTGTGGACGTAAAGTGGCAGAGTATTGGGATGTGGAAGAATGACTGGAGATAATATCTGACTCTATCCCAAAATTAATTAATCTAAGTAGGGTAAACATTGGTAATTTCGTGGCAGTGGTTATTTCGTGATACTTTTTCTTTGCTCTTTTGTGAACTAACCAATGGTGTTACGAGATCCAAATTTCCGCCAAGGGATTGCATATGTTGTCCAGTCCAGAAACATACAGCTAAGCTTTGTGTGACTATTGTAGTTGCTTCAGTGAGCTTTTATGTTTGGAGAGAGCAAGTTTGCGTCGACTTCTCAGGCATAAAAATTTTGTGGATGTTTGTAATTACATTACAGGCTTATTACTAATGGTAAGCATATGATATTTGGTACAAAGATTTATTGCATCTTCATGCAATTTTAGGAAATGTTTTCGGAATTTTAGATACATCTGTAGTCGCCATATAGGCTTAGCTTTACTGATAGAAATCTTAGCTGTTTGAGGCGAAATTTTGTTGAGCATTAAGTGTTACAATTTTTAAAATAGTATAAAATGTATTACAATAGGAATTTTAGAAATCTGAAGACAAGATGTGATAACAAAAAAGAAAACGGAGATGCAATGGGTTCAGTGTAGCTTCTGTTTGATTTGTTATCATGCTAAGTGTCAATGATGAGTGTTAGATGACTTGCAAGAATTGTGACAGAAGATGGAACATGGCTCCACCATTTTGGACCGGAGACAGAGGCAGACAATGGAATGGCATCATGCAAATTCACCAAAGAAATAGAAATTCAAAAGTACAACTTCGGCAGGAAACGTTATGGCTACTGTGTTTTTCGATTCAGAAGGACTCTTGCTTGTGGACATCATGCCATACGGAACCACCATTAATTCTGACGGGTATGTTGCAACTCTCAAGAAACTTCAAGTTCGACTGAGTCGTGTTCGACGACATCGGGAGAAGCAGGATGTTCTGCTATTGCACGACAACGCACAGCCATATGTCAGTCACAAGACCACAGACCACATCAGAAAATTCGGATAGACAACACTGAAACATCCGCCTTACAGTCCTGAACTGGCACCGTGCGATTACCATCTCTTTGGTAAACTGAAGGATCCCTTCGCGGAACGAGGTTAGAAGATGACTCCCTTGTGCACGCTGCTAAAGACTGGCTCAGACGTGTTGGTCCAGACTTTTACCGTATTGGTCTACAGGCCCTCATTCCTAGGTTACGTAAGGCAGTTGAAAGGGACAGGGATTATGTGGAAAGTGACATTTTGTTCCTTAAGGATGCATCTACATTCTGTGAAAATAGCAAAGCTGTAGGATAAAAATACAATTTTTAAACAAAAGTTATGCATTACTTTTGGAGTTACCCTAGTAATATAGGCTATAGTAAAGTCCGTAATAAAAGTGTTCACCCTTTCAGGGCAAAGAAGATCCCTTTTCAATTTCAATTTTTACTTTGATTTCATTCTTATTATGTGTTGATATGTATTTCCATGTTTTCTTGCTATGAATATTAGACGGAATTACTGTGTTTGAAGTCTTGTAACAATAAATGAGAATTTCATTTGACTTTAATGAATTTTTCCACAATTCTTCTACCTCTCACGAAATTATCAATGCAATATCACGAAATTATCAAGGTTATCACGAAATAACCAACCTTTCAGCTTAAGTTGTAAAAGCGGTTTTTGGCACATATTCAATTATGAATTATATTTTTCAACAGGACAGTTCCTCCATCTACAATTTTTGTTGTATCAGATATGGTTCCAATATCAGGCGAGAAGACCCAGCGGGAATCTGCTGGTTGCAACATGCGCATGCTAGGTAGCATACAGGATTTTCCAGTATGTGGATATATTGCTGGGAAGTCAAATTCTCTTCAATTTTACACAGAGTTCCTCCTCATAGCCTGGAAATCCATCCCCAAACAGCGACAAAATTACGTCCACTGTGATGTGTTGGTGTTACATATATTGTAGCTGGAACTCTGTGAGCCCAAAAGGACGAAATACCTGAATAGGCCCACGACTTGCGTTTGAGAAAATCTTTTAATCTGCAAATATTACATTTTCCCATGGATATTCATAATATTCTTGTCAAAACGCGATGTTATCTATTCTATGTTTATGATCCAACATGGTATTTATACGTGCAGAGAAGATGAAAAATTTCCCTGAAATATTATATAATATTCAAGAGAAATAAGCAACATGTTTTAAACATTTCAGTGAAAAATAGACTCATGGCGAAGTGTATCAACATCGGTTAAAAACGCAGTAATCGTAGATTATGAAACGACGGTTAAACAGTAACAGTGGTTAAAATGTAATTTATGTGCACCATTCATAATCACAGATTACTTAAACATGGCTAGCTGACACCTCATTTAACCAGAGTAAAGTCTATGCTGGTGTACTGTTTCTACAAAATGACTAAAGGAAAGCATCTATACCGCTGCAAAGATAATAGTCAACGTCTAAAAATGACTGCGCTCACTCCGTTCTACATCGAAATGAACGTGTCCTACATTTTCGCTTTGCATTTGTTTGCCTTTGGGCGCTGTTATATTTGTGAGTTGCATTTCTTTGCTGTTGGGTTAAAATCGTACAAAATAGAAAATTGAATGCAAAAATGATTATATCCCAATGTGTGGTTGAAGTGTCGCTAGACTTAATTACTAGAATTTAAATATATTATATAAAAAGATGGAATATCTATAAAGGAAAAGGATGCAGAAGATTAATAGGAATGTGTATACGATCAAGCACCTCATTTACACGAGGGAACTGTTCATTATCCTAAGATCCATAAATAACCTCTCTTTGTTCAATCAGTGACATAGAGAAAGAGATATTCGAGTATTCCCTCTTAAAATACAGAACATAACTGTTACATAGAATCGTAATATAAGCAGCCGAACCATAGGAGAAATATGACTTTTTGTGTTATTTCAAGTGATCCATTTGTAGATTTTGATAAACGAAATCCCTCCTGAAATTTTCTGTCACCTAATTCCTCGTAAGAATTCTCTTTTTCCACTAAAGAAACTTCACGCTCACGCTCTATCCAAGTAATTCAAGTACTGTATAATAATAATCGTCTTCGAAATAAACATGTGGCTCTGGCCGCCATTTTGCTTTACTTGCTCTACTAATCACTGGTTATCTCTTTTAACCGCTCGAATATGGCCGGTTAGAGATTACTGTGGTTAACCTCCTATTTAAGTCGTAACCGAGGTCGATCCACTGTAAAAATGCTTAACCAGAGGTTAGGTGACAATTTTAACCGGTGGTTACACTAACCGACGTTGATGCACGTGGGCATCAATGTTTTATTTCTGTCGGTTACATATACCGTTATTGCTTTAAAAAGTTATCTTTGGTTCGATTAGCTAGGTATATACCTGCAACTCAGAGTCCAAATATCTCCCTTCCCAGGATGACACGTGGAGTGGGGTATGTAGACATATTGCCAACATAATATCTCACAAAGTTCACTTCCACATTTTTTCATAGGACAAAAGTTTGCGAGCCAGTGTACGTTCGTCCTGGTTATGTCTTACTACACAGAATTTTTGTAAGTTATTTTTTCTTCACAATGTTTAGGCCTCCGTTGAGAAAACTTCCAAAGAAAGGCTAGCCGACACGATTATGTGTGAGATTCTGCTGTCAGATAATTCTGAAGTGGGAAAATCGAAAGTAGTGGGTAGACAGTGAAACATGAATGGCAGAGATTAGGATAGACCACGAACCCAGAATCCACAAACATGAGTGACCCCGCGTGTGCACAGAGACCTCTTGCGGATCTAATTATATTTCTGTGCTTTATTACCAACTAACCACTTTTTTTTTCAGAACCAACAAAGTACGTGAATAACAAAAAAAAAAAAAAAATAACAAAGAGAAGTCTGGTATTGCGAATAAAAGAATCACAAACAGCGCACGTCAAATACAACAAAGTGGAACACTGCGCACCCTGCTCTGTCACGCAGAGATTGCAAGTGTCACAAAAGATAATTAAACCGTGACGTCACGTGCCCATTGACTACACAATGATCAAAGGACTACACTTTTTTTTTCCGAAATATTAAAATATTTTGTTAAATTAATATGAGTTGATGTAGAAATAAAGCAGTGGAGAAAGAACGTGTTTTGAAGCACTTTAAAACATCGCCCAAGTGCGACAGCGCACAGCGGTGCTCCCGCGAGAAGGCCCAGCGGGAATCTGCTGGAAAAGTTACTAATCAGCTCAACCACATACAGCTAACAGGCATCGTGTTCATATACAATGAGACTCTGCTGTAATTTAACATTCAACATGAAATGAACTAGCAACTGTTTCCTTGTATCATCAGAACTTGGTATCCTAGCAACCTCATATAAGTTAGATAACATAGATTGTGTTAACGACACATAATAAGACTGACTCAAATTGTAATTAATAACACATAAAATAAGTGAACAGCGATTTCCTTAATAATACATGTCAGCTTTATTAACATGATTTCATATAGGGGAAAGTTGCGTAATTTGTACCGTTTCCTAAATTGTACCACCGTCTTGAAAATTAGTTCCTCGATAAGCGTTGTCATCTACGTCAAACATTGTGAACTACATCTACAAATGTGCCATTTTATGAGAGACGAAGCCTGTGGGTTGTGTTGTGCAGACGTGATGTAAAAAAACTTGTTTTAGGTATTTAAAGAAATAAATATCAAAAGTCCTTCAATAACTGTCTATTCAAAATATTACATAGGTTACATGAACGTATCTTTGACAGATTTTAAAACCCTTCAGCAATGGAACCTTTAATTTAGCAGCTGAAGAATTTTACATAGCTTAATAATACTGTTTCATTAATTAATGAACAATTACCTAGTTCCGGTAACCCCTTATTTAAATTAGCCAATGGAAACTCTTCTCACTGCGGCACGTACCCCCCTCCACTTACGTCATGACGTGTTTTCTCATACTGTGTTATTTCACCAGTCATTACCACGCTACCGACCAGGCAACATTACATCTTTTACTACGCCAACACCAAAGATCTCGTAAGTGGTTTATCGTCACTTCATTTTTCTTTCTGTTTTTCTATACAGGTCCCTTCACTAAAACTTATTATTGATTTTTGCAGATTTTACAATGTGCTGCCACGTCGTGATGACTGATGCAAAACAATATTTTAATCTGTTATTCTTTTAACTGTCTGTGTCTCAATTTTAAGCTGCATATATGTTTTGCAGACTTCAATTTTTAAACAAATTTTGATCTATAAGCTGCATACATGTTTCTGCAGGCTTTAACTCCAAATACTTTTATGTATTAATTTTTGAGACCTCATGAAGGTTTAACTGTCATACATATATATATTCGACTGTTCAAAAGTCAAATTTTACTTGTTTTTCTTATCATTGTATTTTTATATTCTCATGTCATGTACCTTAACACATTTCGATGTTACTTGTCCATCTACGTCTTTATATGAAAGCTTAATATCACGCAAGTCTGACCTGAAGATGCTATTATAATAGCGAAAGCGCTAGTCAAAGATACGTTCATGTAACCTATGTAATATTTTGTATTTTGAATAGACAGTTATTGAAGGACTTTTGATATTTATTTCTTTAAATTTGTTAACTTGTCGGACCAACATGCCTGTCAAATTTTGTTTTAGGTAGTTTCAATCTAGTTTTTGCGCTACCTGGCTACAACAATTACTTCCGAAAGGTAAGTGGAAGTCCACAATGCTATATATTGTTTAAAACTACATTTATATATTGTAATTTTCATTAAGTTACAGACTTCTGTTAGAAACCGTTAAGCAGCAAGAATTTAACAAAGGAAACATGGCGAGGTTGCGTATTTTGTACCGGCTTCAGTTTCCTATAATGTACCGGTACAATATAGGGAACTTTGATTATATATATTTGAAATTATAGTGACGTATGAAGAAAAACATACCTAATTTAAATCAGCAATTATAATTTATTAACTTCTAATCATTTTAATATGAATATAATAATGTAAGTTTTATTTTTAGGAAATAAAACACATTCAATTCTGAATTTAAATAGTTATGTCAGACGTTCATTACAAATAATAAAACTTACTGTGACAAAAATAGCATAAACACAATAAATTGTGCATTTAGAATTTAATGGAATAATTTTCACATTTCATGTTCTGGCGTTTTTAAGTTTCTTCCTTTGTAACAAATTATAATTGCATTTTACATTAATTCCAGAATGGCAAAATTCTTGCTGCTGCTGCTGCTGCTGCTGCTGCATATATGAATGGCGATCATGGAGTAAATGAATGTTCCCGAATGTACAATGTACCTCAGTCTACAATACTAAGACATGCGAAAAACAAAAACGTAATTGCTAATGGAGATGTGAAATCGTTAGGAAGAGCCACAGTATTTTCGGCAGAAATTGAAAATGAACTTGAAAATCACATTCTAAAGTTTGAATAAATTATGTTTGGATCAACTCCAACAGATTTTAGGAAACTTGCTTTTGATGTAGCTCAGAGAAATGGACTGCCACTTAATTTCAATCGTGAAAAGGGCCAAGCATTGAAGAAACGGTATTATGCACAGCCTATCTGAAGAGACATCTCAAATTGTGTAGTCAGACAGAGGCAACATCCATGGCTCGAGCGAAAGGGTTCAACAAGGAACGTGTTTATGAATTCTTCGATCTGCTGGAAAACATTAGTGAAAGATACAAATTGGAATCCACGAGAATTTTCAATGTGGACGAAAGTGGCTTCTCCACAGAACAGAAGAAGACACTCAAAATCGTAGCGAGGAAAGGCAAGAAAGAAGTGGGTGTGATATCGAGCGGAGAAAAAGGAGTGAATACAGCGATGTGCCAGTGCATTTGGTCAATATGTTCCTCCCATGATTATGATGTGTCTATTGGTGCTCCACCGGTCATTATTATTGCAGTTTCAGAAACTGGCTGCATCAACTCCGAAATGTTTGTGAAATTGATGCAACATTTCATTTCCTCCGTCCATCCTACCAAAGAAAGGCCAGTATTGCTGTTGCTCTATGGCCACACTATCCACAGCAAGAACTTTGATGCCCTGATGTATGTGGTACAATTTAGGAACCCAATGGTACAATTTAGGAAACCAGTTGGCACTCATTGCAGACATTTAGAAAACTGAACGTAATGACTTTATGTTAACTTGTAGTAAACTTTTCTTTTTAGGAAAATCCTCCCAACATACCAGGAATTAAGATGTCGCTATTGAAATGATTCAACATTTGTCAGTTAAAATTAGAAAAAATAAAATGTGTAAAAAGGTACAAATAAGGCAACTCTCCCCTACTAGACTGTGATATTACCTTCAGTAAAAGGTAACAATTTAGATAAGAGTCGTTGCTTTCGATAAACGACATTACTTTCCAGAAGAGCAAAACTTTCAGTAGCAAGAATTATTTTCGATAAGAAGAATTGTCTTCAATAAGAAGTATTAAAATCACTATATTAAGGACCTCAGTCTATTGTTGGAGAAACTTCTGTATTACTCAATATTGGTAAATAAGCTACTTAGTGCGGGCCATATAATTGCTTCTTCTGGCACATAATTAAACGTTTTATACGAGATGAACACAGATGAAAAGAAATACAAAGTTAACTATCGTAATCCACCATAGCAGAGACTAGTAGTGACGCGATGTTGCAGTTTTCTTGGCAGAGACAGACCCCTCGTCATTGTCATGTAGCAAGTTCATTAAAATGGATTACCCGCTCCGCTACTTGCTCTAAATTACAATCCGTCTGTGTGTCACACTTACTTCACTTCAGCCTAATCTTGCCACCTTTCCCTTTCGTAACAGTGGTGGTCTGCTTCCTTCTACATGTCGTGATTCTTGTCTATTCCGCTTTACTGGTCATTCTATGAGTACGCATCCTATACCTGGTCATGCAAAGAAGTTAAGACTGACGATCGCCATCTCGACATATGTTAACGCAAGAAAAATAGTTCAAAGAAGCCCCTAAGTAATCAACATTACACGGACTAGTTGGTCAAGTTGCCGGCACTGTACCATTGCACCTGTAACACAGAAAAAGCATAGGATGGCAGATATACGTCTGCCTCAGTGCAGCGTGAATGAGTCAGTAAAAATGAGAATACTCGTTTTTAATTTAGGATCCCGTATGAAAAAATGGAAAATCGTAAACAAAACAAACATCGACAGATTCATAACTTTACGTAGAAAAGGTTGTTAACGAAAAGCACGTGGAACAAATAGAACATGAGGAATACCAGGAGAACAAGGCGAGTACTTACAAGGAGGACAAGGAGAAAAGGGGAAAAACAAAACAATAGGAATACAACGAGAACAAAAGGAGTACAAAAAACGAGGGGAATATAAGAAGAACGAGAATACAAGAACAAGGAAAATACAAGCAGAACAAAGGGAAGATCCTACCTAACCTTGTCGTTAACAGTAGCGCTACCTCTCAGTAATGTTGAGAACGAGGAAGGGAGAGAGGAAAGAAAAAAACAAATTTATCCTGGTAACAGGTCAAAGGTAAACGTAATGCTCATATGTTGGCAATGTTGTGTACTAGGTTTATCAACAGTAATCTCACTAGAGGTTTTGATTTATCTAGAGAAAATCAAAACTCGAGTGGGATTTAATTGACTATTACACGATTAGAAGAAAGTATATAAAGATTATAAGTAACGAAGTACTCCAATATAATAAAATATTAATTGACTTACGAAAATACAACTGTCTTCAAATGTATTATTGTACCATCTCAACATTACAAATATTAACTTACGCTAGATGGCAGTAGTGTGTTATGATTAGCTGTTTTCTTGTTAGCAGTTGTGCCAACTATGGAATCTTCATTGAACTCTGTGGAGGGTTACTAGTCAAGAAGGCTTTGTTGATTCAGTTTCATTTTTATTAAAACAGTTGCATTCCACTTGAATTATCCGGATCCCAGTAAACAACGTCACTTGACAGATGATTTTGAATAAATCTTAGTATATTAAACAATTTCTGACGCATGACTATCAATAATATCATATAGCAGAAGCTATAACATAACCTAAATAAGTGTTAGAAAAGTTTTAATAAGGGATGATGAAATAAACAAGAAAAGTTTTAATTAACGATGATGAAATAAAAAATAAACATGAATAATTTTAAAAGGAACAATTATTGAATGTATAATTTTCAAATTTGAATGTTTTAGTGATTGGTTGTTCAGTTGATGTTATATTGGACGTGTGCGTAAAAGAAGTGGAACTCGTTGATGTACATGGTGTATTCCTCAACTTATTCAGGATTTCCGAATGGTGCTCTTCATTTACTTGTAAATACGGTTTCAGGGAAGATGCATATCTATGACCAGTGATCTTTATGAATTCCTGTTCTTGAATGCCAATGTGAGTCATATTTGAAACTGCTGTGCATCGACTGGAGTGGTTTTTAATTTTTTTTTCCGTCCAGACCAGAGCAGTTTGAAATGTTCGCAAACAAAGAAACAAATGCTAGGGTAGTGATAAAAATAAACAAATGCTAGGGAAGCGATACAATTAAACAAATGCTAGGGACGCGATAAAATAGTGCGATAAGCAGCCATGATTGGTTGAAAGACGTCCTTTCGTACCGTTTTATTGGTCAAAAGTAGTAAGACGTAGTAAAAGTAATAGTCATAATAATGGCACTCTTGAAAGTTCCTGTACCAGACCTAATTCTCCAGTTTAGCGGTATTATTTTTTGCCTTTTCCTAAGTGTCGAAGTTCCACTTCCACATAGGAGAGATGACAGGGCAAATACGTTACAGATTCTGATTCTAGAGGATTTTCGTGTTAAATGAGGTTTTAAAGCGTTGTTTAAAATCCCTAGCTTCTGCCACCTACTAGTAATGAAAACATATCACTCACCAGTGATGGTATTAACAGTACAATAACGAATAATTTCTGAGCAGCTAACCTAATGTTTTCAACAGATAATACACAACTTTGGATGATCGACCAAAAAAATTACACTCTCAGTATCCCCACCCTCTAGAGAGGCTGTTTCTACCCCTAACTTCCTACAAACACCAGGGGCTCAGAATCAGGTCGCGGACGTAAGGTAAGGAGGGAGAGGGAGTTTAGCCAGAACAGATGACCATTCACTAAATGTGAGGGATGTCCATTAAGGATACTTGTATTCGTTATACTTCAACTACGGCATACGTATATTTATTTATTTATTTATTTATTTATTTATTTATTTAATATGTCCTTAAAGAAGTAGTTGTTATCATTAAACTATGGTTTAAGTTTATTAACGCGCAGATGAAATAAATATTTTCAGGCCCAATCAATTGCGAGAACACACCAGATTAGAACGCAAGCTTGCCAAAAAAAAATTGGACAATCTTTGTCCACCCTTGTAGAGAACGTCTGACCATGAAACGAGCGGGCCCGGGTACAAATCTTGGTTGAGACAAGTTATCTGGTTCGGTCCCTCAACCACTCGAAGCAGAATTGCTAGGTAATTTTCGGCGTTGGATCTCGGACTCATTGTGCCTTCATTAGCATCATTTCATGTACCATCTTAACCCTGCATTACTGTTGTGGATAAAATTTCCTTCGCTATTGTGGTGGGGTGTGACAAACCTCAGCAGGATAGGAGATTTTTTTTGGGTATAGAAATACATATTTCAAAGTTTTTTACATATATATTTGAGCTGTACTTGTAACAAACGTATATAATTACAAAGTCCTTTATTCTTCTTTAAATGCATTATTATTCATATTTGAAGTACAACTTCAAATATATAATCAATAATGTGGTATGTAGTTGATATAAATATTATAGGCCTAGTATTAAAAAAGGAGGGTCGTGTTCACATTGGACTACGTGTTATTCTTCTGGCTATGTCAGAGATACTGAACTGGAATTCCGAGCGATAGGGAGACGGTTTGCCGCGTGTTGCATGGCCTTCGTGCCGGTCGCGCGCCGCCTGGTCGACCTAAATGATGTAAGCGAACAGTCTGTATGTCTTGTACGAGGTATCGTAATCATTATAATAATAAACATTTAGAAATAACTTAAATTATAGGAAAAAAAAGGTACCCCAGAAGAAAAAAAAAGGCGTCTGAACTTTTCAACGGTTGAAGTTCAACTAACTAAGCCTATATGATAAAGCAAACTAGAAAAAATAATGTGAAGATACACAGATGCTCAATTGGCCATCACAAAACTCCTAGCCAGAAACTGGTGCAACGTATGAGCTGGATTTGACAAACCCCACCACAGTAACGTAAGGTTAATAGTCACAAGTCGACCGAGAGATCGTGGTAAGGATGATTCACAATAACCCGGGAACGGAAACGACAACGAAAACAGAAATACATTTATTTTAACATTATTTCCGTTCTTGTTCTCGTTGTCGTTTCCGTTCCCGGTTTATTGTGAACCAGCCTGTAGTCGTGTTTCCGGGATTCGCGTACAGGTTTCGTCTCTTTGGAGAAGTGTCACAAATCCCAGGGAGCCATAGGAGCTTCAAGAGTGACTACGGCGCCCTTGGTGAGTCGCAGAATCTACGGTGGCGCGGCCTTCTAGTCAAAGAATGCAGTAGAACGCAAGCAAGTGAATTGTGAACAAATTCTATCATTTCAGGAAGCGATATATTAACTCCTTCGCTCCCAGCGTAGCCTATAAGCTACATATTCTTTGAAAGTCAGGAGCTCTTATGAAATCGTACAAATGTCAATCAGACCTAATGTAGCTTGTAAGCTACGGGTCTCTGGTCTATGGCCCAGAACCAGATTGTTCCAAGTCCATTTTACTTTTTTTTTTTTTTTTTTTTTTTTTTTTTTCAGGAGAGCTATTTTAATCTCCTGACATTCAAAGCTTCATGAAACAATTTTAAATAGCTTCATAGCAACCTTATGGAGAGGAATATTTATAATTTTGTTCGATTCATATATGCAGACAAGAACTGGAACACAATGAAACACAGATTTCTTTCTCATAGAAAGTTGGACATAGAACAGTCTGGTTCTCAGCTATCGAATGTTCTTGCCAATTTTTAAGAACAATGTAAAATCATTGAAAAGCATTCATTCAAAATACAATATAGAACAAATGATTTTTTTTTCTAGCAACAAAATCTTTTGGGTATGAAAGGATTAACAGGGAGGGTTAGGGCGTTGCTGTTCACGCAGACTTCGTCAGACCTGCCGAATCGATAAAATAGCAGCAGGCAGTGAATTACCTGCTTGAAGAGCGGTTCTAAGGAATTTTAAAAATCATCCTAAATACGGAGGTTGCACAATAAACCTAAGGCTGCGGTGCTTCTCTAAGGGCTCTCATCCGGAAAAAAAAAGAATACTTCAAATCACTGAAATTTGGTTAAAATTTACTTCTAAGCAAATACAAAAGGAACCACTTCATTAAGGGGCTACATACCGGTACATCTTCCACAGCTAAAAATTTATGATTTCTAAATTTTATTTCTCCATTCGTAAACCCTGTTTTCATGAATTTTATATGTTCAATTTCTGAAAATTTCTCTTCAGTGTAAAAGAAACATATTTTGCTTACATTTTTGGAATTTAGAATTTTCAAATTTTTCATTTTGGAATTTGTACCAAACAGCTCTTCAAATATTACTCTCCCAAGATCTTTAATATTTTCTAGTGATTTTTCTCTTGCTTTAACGGTAACATTCATAGAAACAAGGATAAGCTAAATGATTACAATATCAGCACTGCAAGAGTGAACTATTTTTTCCTTTGTGTATTTTGATTTTTAAGAAATTATCATCGATTTCTTTTTTCTAAATATCTGTTAAAGATTGAGCTACAGTTTGTTGACCTTAATAAGGAAAGGGTAAATGCAAAATTTCATATAATTATCTAAACTAAACAGTTTTTAAAAATACAAACTTGAGAAAATGAAGGATAAGTTTACAGATTGTTGGCTGGTATTCTGTTTGCTTGCAATGACATTTCAATGCATAACTTGGTGAATTTTATAGATACCTTAAAGTTTCTTTCACAGTTATGAAGCTAAATGTTTATATTAAATTACTATAAGAGAAATGAAAAACACAATATTTTTCTTTACCATCGAGGGCGTATTCTTAAGGGGTTAGGTACAGCTTACAGCAGTAAAATTTTGGAAATATTCAACATTTTTTTCTCCATTGCTGTATCGTGTACAATAATGAAGATTAGTATGTGTAAAACACCGTCCTTTTGCTATATTAAAAATATTTTTACGATAAAAAAATTATTTGCACTTTCTTTTGTTTCAAAATTCAATTCACTGTGCAGTGACGAAGCATTTTCCACATAACTAAAAAACTATCCAACTTTCTGTGATGAAACTTTTTGTGTGTATTTATGCATGTCATATCTACAATATGATGCAAGAATACTTCCCTACCTTTGATAGATTATCCGATAAAAAAAAAATTCATTTAAAAAATGGTCAAATGTCAGTATTTTCTTCTAACACAAAATAAAAACGGTACTATTATTCATTAAGGAATGTAGTTGAAAGAGCATGATATTGTAAACATGAGTTTCAGCAATAAAATAAACGAGAGAGAACATGAAAAAGTTAACAAGTTTATGAGTTATGAGGGAAATGCTTCATCCCTGCACAGTGAACTGCCACCATTTTGAATTTCGAAAATATATATATATATATATATATATTTTTTTTTTAAATCGTAAAAATATATATTTTTTTTCGTATAGCGGAAGGACAGTGTTTTACACATACCAATTTTCATTATTGTACAAAATACAGTAATTGAGGAAAAAAATGTTGAATATTTCCAAAAATTTTACTGCAGTAAGCTGTACCTAACCCCTTAAGAAAATGAGCGATAAACTTAAAGATTACTGGCTGGTATTACGCTTGTATGACAGAACATTTTAAAGCATAACTTTGTCAATATTAAATATATCTTAATCCTAAGTGTTCATATTAAATTACTTTATGAAAAATGATTTTTTTTACCCTTGAAGGAGTAGTATAGATTATGTAACCCTTTAACGAAATAATGGGGTTCAGTGTCACGATATTAATTGATCAAAATTGTTTCATTTCGGCAGCCCTCTAAATTTGTTTGTCGAGCTATCTTCGTGAGAGTTATTGCGAATTTCCTGTGATTTTTTTTCTCTTCATAGTGTTCTAGTAGTCCGGATTGACGGTATGTTGTCATTGTGATTGGTGATTGAAAAATAGATAAATTATCAGTAAATCGGACTTTATTGCACATTTCAAAAACGAGAATGATACTCAAAATACCGGAATTTTGACGTGAACATTATACTTTACGTGCTTAAATATCACATTGAACCTCAGAGCAGTTTATGATTTCTATTTCACTTATTAACAACTACAAACTCAAGCACGGATCAGATGTGAAAATCCTTCTGTGTTCCGAAAGCTGTGGTCAGCGAGGCTGGGCTTATGAAATAACGTTAAGGATTCTTGGAACCTGCGTACCTCCGATATAACGCTACGCATGCAAACAGTAATGGAATAGTGTTGCAAACAGAATGGCAGGGAAAACGAAACGAATAAGGTCACAGTGCACCGCAGGATGTCCCGCCAACAGATCGCCGGTCTCTTCACGACAATGCATCGCGTCGTCACAGCAGATGGCTGTGTCGTATCTCCACGCCGACCGCCACCTGCATTACCGACCGATGGTTTGTGGATGCGGGATTCATTGAACAAAGTCTGTGCTCGTCCAGGCAACAACCGCTCAAGTGAATGGAAGAGCTTAATAATATTAACCCATATCTGATTAGTACAAAGGGGACCAAGCTATATTTCTTTAAAAATTCATCGCCATTATAAAACACAGTGTTCATTTTTGTTTTTAAATGTGGCACATGAATTAATCAACATATCTGTAAACTATAAATATTAAAGTATATTTGCTTATGTTTATCGCAAGTAAGTTAACGAAAGGTGTGACTGGACTCATAAATTTAATAACGTATAATATGTGACCGACCAGTTGCAGGAAATGGGACCTAAAGTAGGATTTTTCATTTCCTTGTTTTTTGTAGTTTCAAAAAGAGGATGAAATACTGAGCAATTTAAAAAAAATTCATGGTTCTAGATGCTATAGTTTTTAATATATTGCCTATTGAATGTTTATATTACATTATGTACTTTTCGAGAAAAGTGCAATTAAAGTTTTCACTTATTTTCTTAGCAACTATAAGAAAAATTTAGGTATTTAAGAAACACTGTGTAGTTATTATGAGTTATACATGAAATAAGAAGGTAAAAATAACATTAACATTGCTTATTTATGTGTTAGTATGTTGCAAGCTGTGTTGATTGATAATATAAAAGTAAATTTTTCTGCAAAATGAGTTGAACGTAGAGTGAGCATAAATTAATATGAAACACAACACAATAAACTTTAAGTTACAGCATGGAATTGATACGAAATACTTACTTACAAATGGCTTTTAAGGAACCCGAAGGTTCATTGCTGCCCTCACATAAGCCCGCCATCGGTCCCTATCCTGTGCAAGATTAATCCAGTCTCTATCATCATATCCCACCTCCCTCAAATCCATTTTAATATTATCCTCCCATCTACGTCTCGGCCTCCCTAAAGGTCTTTTTCTCTCCGGTCTCCCAACTAACACTCTATATGCATTTCTGGATTCGCCCATACGTGCTACATGCCCTGCCCATCTCAAACGTCTGGATTTAATGTTCCTAATTATGTCAGGTGAAGAATACAATGCGTGCAGTTCTGCGTTGTGTAACTTTCTCCATTCTCCTGTAACTTCATCCCGCTTAGCCCCAAATATTTTCCTAAGCACCTTATTCTCAAACACCCTTAACCTATGTTCCTCTCTCAGAGTGAGAGTCCAAGTTTCACAACCATACAGAAGAACCGGTAATATAACTGTTTTATAAATTCTAACTTTCAGATTTTTGGACAGCAGACTGGATGATAAGAGCTTCTCACATAGAGAAAACATAAAGAACTTATAACAATAACTGAAACTATGTCTTCTAGCGGCCATCAGATTCTTCATTCTCCATGTCACTTTCTGTTTTCACTTTCACTGTCACGTGATGTAAAATAATCAGTATAAAAGTTTAAAATTGTTGCTTAAACCCTAGATCATATATACCCAGATTGCTCGGCCATACAGGCTTTGACGGCAACAACTTTTGTCAGGTTTACTATGCTGCCATCTAGTTGTTACATAAGTCACGTCATAACTCCCATTTGAATTGCATTAACGACTGTACTGCCATTTCGTATTCATTTGCGGCGGAAGAGTGGCGATCCTGGCGGTTGTTCTTTTCAAAGTGCTACCGATTTTAACATAGGGATGAACAATCTGTTATATATGTGATCTGGGCTTAAACCTTCTACATTAATTTTCTTCTTCATGACATTAAATCAAGGACAATTTCAACAAAATGAAAGGGACCTAATATCGGCAATGTTATAATCCCATAAACGACTTTGGGTTCCTTTTCTGCTGTCGGCATTCAGTCGGTAAAATCATTTTGCGCGATTTTGTGGCAAGTAATAAAACTACGTCCTAGTTTAGTATGTAAAGAAAGCCTACAGGTAGCGCAAGATGTCAAAACATAGAAATGCAGTTTTTAAACTGCAAACTCGTTATTTCGTTCTCGTGTAAAATTTCCTTTCACGACTTTAGGTCCCTTTCCGCACAACGGGTCACATTATATTTTATTCATTACTAATTAGCTAAGGTATTTATGTTGAATCCAATGCTCTTTTAAATGTACATTCCGCCACGCGTCCTCATAAATCAAGATCATGTCCACATAACCTTCGTTACTGAACAGTAATTATTCTTTCAACTTCATTAATCTTATTTTCAACCAACGCTATCATTTTTTCTCTCTCTAAGTTAGTTCTTCACTGCTAAACATACAATGTTATGCCAAATGTGTTTAACAAATCTTTTATTTTTCAATTACTTCAATTTAAAAACGAAATATATTTTTCGAAATTAACTTGAAACTGCATGCGAGAAGAGATTAGAAGTTTCTATAATAGTGTAGAATGGCGTAAAACCAATGATGAATAAATTTGTGGAATGTTCCATGTTCTTAAATTAAAGCACACGCCTTAAAACTGAGGCTCTAACCCCCAATTTTACTATCACTGCTACTATTACATCTTAGCTTACCTAGCTAGAGTGTCAGGCATACTATCGCCTTAAACATGATTTTGAGTATTGTGCTTACATAATCGACTAACACGTGCGGAATTGCATAACTCTATGTAACGAAGAAGCGGGTGACTCACCCGGTATATACGTGTGAGTAATGAGATTTCGTCACTTCTCCTACTGGATCATCACATATTCGATGGATAACATTCACGCATATTTTCCACTACAAGAATGTATTTAATAAAAATATTTAGGTAGCTATATTAATATAAAAAATGCTATTATTTATTTAATAGAGAAGATATTATTTCCTTTGCATTCTTATTTTTATTTTCACATGAATTCAGAAATCAATTTTTATCCAATAATATGTTCATTTAGTAAAGAAGTATTTTCTTTGCAGTAATAATTTTGTTTTTACATGAATTCAGAAGTCAATGTTTCTCCTTTAGTATCTATATTATTTTATTGAAGAATATTATTATTTTTTGCATTATATATATGTGTATATATATATATATATATATATATATATATACACAAATACATACATGATTTTAAAAATCAATTTATCTCCATTAACAACTTTCTTCAATACAGAAGATATTATGTCTTTTTTTTTTGTTTTTGTATGAATTTAAAAGTCAATTTCTTTTCACTATTACCAAATGATAGTTAGCCTGTTTTTGCGAGCACCCATTCAATTCGTAATACAATTTTATTACGAATTTCACAGTAATCCAACGTTTCAAAAATGGTCAAAGAACGTACAACTCTATTGTTAGTATAGAAGTTTCTTTGCATGAATAATATTAGCCTATTATTATTATTATTATTATTATTATTATTATTATTATTATTATTATTATCATTACCATATTCAGAAAAGCTGGAGGTGGTAAATAGTGGGATGTTTTAGCAATTTAAGGCACATTTTTGACGCTTTATTTAATTCTTGAGGTTCTGGCTGATATGCAGGCCTATATTTACGATCAGGCAGTACATCTCATTCAGCGATGTCAGAGGAAAACAACTAAAGTCTAAAGGCTGGTTCACAATAAACCGGGAACGGAAACGACAACGAGATCGAGAAAGGAAATATTGTTAAAATAAATGTATTTAAATGTGAGCATTCACAGTTAACTATTGTGAATGCTCACATTTAATTACGTTTATTTTAACATTATTTCCGTTCTCTTTCTCGTTGTCATTTCCGTTTCCGGTTTATTGTGAACCAGCCTTAATTAGTGTGATATGTTACTTGACAGCGATGTATGCAATGAAGAAGGAAAGGAGCTGGCCACCCAACTTCATTATCGCCTGGCTTAGTTGCCTAATGAGTGGTGTCTTATTGGTGTCCCTTATGAGATTCCAACCTATCTTCGGTCAGTTGAATAAACAACAACACCTATACCCTCCTTACTCCCCTTTTTCCATTGGTGTTTTCACTGTCCACAAGAAAGTATCCAGTCCTGCCAGCCGTCACTGACACACATTCTGTGGCGCATTGTATGGTTTATATTTGACCATATATTCCAGTTGAATAGAGGTTTATTAGTATTATTGTTGTTACGATTACCGCTGCTACTATACTGTTATTGTTTTTGTGGTACATTCTTCCCTGAGGCTGAATGGAAGGTAGGGTTCGAACCCAGCGCCTCCCAAGACGAGTTGTGTTATATTTCAGCCCTAACAGCGGGGGTAGAATTGGTGGCGGGAGCAACACAAGTGCGCTTCGCCGCGGGCCCGCCAGATGGCGCTGACATGCAATCAACCGACACAGCTCTCTCCGTCTCTCTTTTCGGAGTCAATATAAAGAGAGGGCTCCGAGAGAGGCGGGGGGTGGCAGTTGGATGTGACAGGACTTGTCGAGCACCTCCCCATTTTTGGGGTGGGGGAACACACCCCACACGCCCTTCAACCCGCTAACTAAACTAAAAGCAGCAAAAACATGCAGAGTGACTGCTTTTACTTAGAACGGGTTTATAATGCGGGTACACACAGGGGCACACGCAGGCCCCACAGGGGCACAAGGCCTGCCAGAGTAACAGATAGAGGCAGAACAAGGGTGGGCGGAAAATAAAATAATAAGGGGGAAAACGACGAAAGAAAGCATAGGCAGAAAAGAAAGGAGATAAAAATTAGTGATGAAAATAAAGAAGCAATGTAGAAAATAAATAAAGATAGAATATAAGAAAGAAAGAAATATAGGAAAAAGTACTGACAAATAAACACAATGAAGGAGGTAAAAGAAAAAAAATAAATAATAGAAAGAAGTAAGAAAGAAAGATTAAAGAAAAGAAATAATGTATGAAAAAAATCAAGTACAAAAAGGTAAATGAATGAAGAAAAAGTAAGAAGTTAGGAAAAAGGCGAGAAAGGAAAGAGAAGGATACAGAAAAAAAGAATGAATGGAAAAAGAAATGAAAGGATAGACAGAAGGGAAGAAAGAAGAACAGAAAATAACGAAAAAAGCTGAGGTGAAACTTCGATAATTTCCAGCACCACACACGGAAGAAAAAGTTACTTAAATAATTGAAAATAGCATCTAAACTGTAGCAAACCACTCTAGACACGATGTGAACACTGCGAAAGCTAAAAATTCACTCAACCTCTCCTAAAATACGTTCCTGTCTTTCATACTCCAACCGATGATTTTGTCAGATATTTTCACACACAGTGATGGAATACTCCAGTGGTACCATGATGTTGCACTCCTTTTTTCGCTATGGAGCAGGGTAAATCTTTGATAATCACAGCTTACGAAAGCACTCCCTTTCTTCGCTATGGCCCAGGGTAAATCTATATGTCCACCAAGAAGCGTATATGCAAGGCATACCAAAAACCAAATCTAACCCGTCACTGATCCTCAATCTTAGAAAACACGCTTATTTATCTTTCCAGATATTGACAGAAGTGCGACACACATTTCAAGACCCTCAGCCGGACAGTGTGACAATTGCTGAGAATGTAATGGATAATTTTGTGTGAAATGTACGGGTTGAGTGGAAATGTAAAATTTGTGCGCCGTATATACAATTATTATTCGTAAGGTTATTCTACCTCTACGTTTAATTTCAGAATACCCAAGTTTCAATAAAGTCAAGTAACCCTGGGTTCTTATCTCTCTCTTATTAGCAGACCTCGTTCTTCAATCGAAGCACATTTCGAGCTTTACAAATGAGGAGGTCAGAAGCAACGGGGTATAAGTGCACTTAAGGGGAGTCTGTACTCTGAATTTGGTGAAAAAATTTGAAAATGTGTTTTAATAAAAGATAAAGACCGTAATTTTACCTGTTACATACAATAATACTAGAAGAATAACCCCTAAAAATTTCAAATGTGTATCTTATGTAAGTCCTGAGAAAAGTGCACCTAAATTAGATGAAATTTACATTGCTGGGATAGGCAGTACAGACTCCCCTTAAGTTATTTGTGAGAAAATGTGGTTGAACGTACTTAAGATTTCGTAAATTTCGAGACATTTTTTATTTCAGTGTTAGTGTGTGATATGGTTAAAAGATTATCTCTTTGCCACAAAAAATTTAAATGTTTTAGCTTGCCCTGGATGCACTTAACTCATGCTCTTAGAAATGTACTTGTACCCCTTTGCTTCTGACCCCCTCAAATAAGAAAAAAACAGATCACATAGTGAAGTGGAATGGACGGTCTTCGATCTCCGGCAAAGAAACTATTAATGTTGCAATTTTCTTACAAGTACCTCCGTTTTCCTCTCTTCTACTTCTAACCTTGTTTCACTGTTAACTCATTTACTTCATTTTTTATTTAGTAGTGGTAGTAGTAGTTTTATTTTGCCTGGCAGAGCTAAGGCCATAAGGCCTTCTCTTCCACTCAACCAGATTTCAATAATATAAATGAAATACAAAATTAAGCGATAGGTTACAAAACAACACAATTATTTACTGTTGTGACAACCTGTCACTAAGTCCACAAATACCCTCCAGGAATAGAGTAATAACTGTCGTCGATCATTAGACTGTTTGGGCTGGCTCAGATTTGATTCCGGGTCTCAAGCGTGTAAAGTCGTTCGGCTAGTGATAACCTTGAAGTGACTAAGAGTTGCAAATATCAGAAAAGGAGACCTCGGAATTGAAACTCATACTTGTCGCGTTGCACTCTGAGGCCAATGGTTCTTACGATGCCAAGGTAATCTATTATATGTAGAAGTCTGTGGAAGGCTTTTCTAAATGCACTACAAGTGAGGGAGATGGTGACTCATCCCATGATAAAACCCAACCTGCGTTGAAGTGCCCTCAACTCAGAATATTTCCTGTCACTGCTAGAGAACCACGTCTTCAGTATGGATGCGAAGTAAAAGTGTCGTAGATGTACTGTGAGGGTTCCAGGTAAATCTTGCCGGCAATCTATTTCTTGCCATATCAAGAGATCCTTGTTTTGCTGATAGATATCTCTTCGATTCAAGGACTTCATAGACACAACGTATGTATCTGCAACGCTTTTCGAATAACTCAAGATGCAAGAGATAAAAACATTAAAAGCGTTAAGTAATCGTTTGAGTTAGGGTAAAGGTTGGTAATATTGTGATACTAATAATATTACGATAATTCTTTTTGAGAATTTTTTACAATCTTGCTGAGCGAGAGGAAGATCGGTTTCTTGCGTCAACGTATTAAGGGAATGTTCGTGGACAAGTTTCTGCACAAAACCGGTCCTTCTCCCGCTCAGTAAAATTGTAAAAAATTCTCAAAAAGTACTATCATAATATTATTAGTATTACGATATTATCAACCTTTACCCTATATGTTGCATTCATATTACGAGTACTATTACGTTTACAGACAAACATGATAATGGAAGTTGTAAATTACTTGCCAGGATGCCTATGGACTTTCTAATGTTCCTCTCACTGTATTTTTAATACTATGATTAATACTTAAGGAATTAAATAAATATCTGTGTGACATAGTAACTAAACTAGAGACTTTCAGCCTATATTAATACACTAAAATTGAAAACTGCTTAAAACAATTTGAATTGGAAAAAATCTACATGTGAGCAGACAGCCACAGAAAATGAGAGGAAGCTCGAAACATCCATTATCAAAGTGTGTGTGTGTGTCCATTGCCCACCTACTTCACTTCCGTGATTCGGGTTCCGCATATTGCAGATAGATGGCAGAACTATGACCCATTTTCTAGTTGTACACCACTTCGGCGGATCACACTGTACATGATGTGTATCTGTGGAGAGTTATGTCGTGTACTAGGGTGTAAGTGCTCGTGTAAGTATAGTGTCTGGAATGAGTGAGATGAAGATGAGGAAGGATGAAGGGGAAACCCGGTGCCGGCACGTAGCCTACTCCTGTCGAATAGCACCAAGAGGGCCGCCAGGCTTAACGTCCCCATCCGACGGGCGAATCACTATCAACAGTGACATATGCCTTCTCTTCATATGCACTGCGGAGAGATTTGGGATTTAACCCAGGCATATTGGTGCACAATCTAGTGATTAAAAGTTGTGCACCGCCATCTCCCCTAGTCCCGAGGTAGAAATTTTACATGACCCACCGGGAATCGAACCCGGGCCGGCTAGTCTGGAGGCAGACACACTGCCACAGAGCTAACTCGGCGGACCCATTACCAAAGTAAAAAAAAAAAATCTGGTATTTACTAACTTGTATGCTAATCCCTACATCTTTTCAAAGAGGAGCTTCAGGGATTCAGAAATACAGTAAAACTACTACTACTACTACTAAAAGTTTTTATGGACTTGTCCACTATGTTGATATTCTGCGTTTTACCCGCTAGACAGTACTTTTGTCAGAGGCGATACTTTCACGTATAGGTGTTAAGTCTATTGCCTAAGTTGGTGAGATGATATATAAGAAGTGATGGCGAAGGGTTATATCGGATTGGGAAGGAGGGACTTGGGCAATAACGAAAAAACCAAGTCAGGATAGCCGTCCCCTGAAATCGAGTTCCGGACCAAATGCAACGCGAAAACGATAATCATTAGCCGACCGTGATTGAGGTAATAATAATAATAATAATAATAATAATAATAATAATAATAATACTTACTTATGACTTTTAAGGAACCCGGAAGTTCATTGCCGCCCTCACATGAGACTGCTACCGGTCCCTATCCTGAGCAAGATTAATCCAGTCTCTACCATCATATCCCACCTACCTCAAATCCATTTTAATATTACCCTTGCATCTACGTCTCGGCCTGCCCAAAAGCCTTTTTCCCTCCGGCTTCCCAAATAACACTCTATATGCATTTCTGGATACTTCCATACATGCTACATGCCCTGTCCATCTCAAACGTCTGGATTTAATGTTCCTCATTATCTCAGGTGAAGAATACAACGGGAGCACTTCTGTACTGTGTAACTTTCTCCATTCTCCTGTAAATTCAACCCTCTTAGCCCCAAATATTTTCCTAAGCACCTTATTCTCAAACACCCTTAACTTCTGTTCCTGTCTCAAAGTCCAAGTTTCACAGCCATACAGAACAACTGGTAATATAACTGTTTTATAAATTCTATCTTTCAGCTTTTTTGAGAGCAGACAAAAGCTTCTCAACCGAATAATAACAGGCATTTCCCATATTTATTCTGCATTTTACTTCCTTCCGAGTATCATTTATATGTTACTGTTGCTCCAAAATATGAGCCGTTCAGAGCAAAAGTGGTCTAAGTCAAAATTGGATAATGAGGTTTAAAGTAAAATTTCTGTAAAATACAGCACAAAGTAGCAATTAATATGTCATTCTTCCTATACACTGACTACTAATAGTTTTAATAAATTGAATATTAATTGCTATTTTGCGTTGTATTTTACAGAATGTTTACTTTAACCCTCATTACCCATTTTTTACTTATACCACTTCTGCTCTGAACGGCTCATATATGAATTTTTCCACCTCATCAAAGAGTAAATTTCGAATTTTTATATTTAGTAATAATAATAATAATAATAATAATAATAATAATAATAATAATAATAATAACAAAGTTTTAACATTTAAAATTACAAAAGTCCATACTGTGCTTGTGATAAAGTCGCTTCTGTGTGTAGTACTACACCTGTAATTACATGTAATTCTACAATTGTCATAATTTGGAAGTTGGAGCACGAAGAGCAAATGAAAACGATACCGGCTCTACAGGCTACCTGCACTGCTATTAAACTTGAGGCCATCATGGTGGCTACTGGGGCCTCTGCGCTGCTCTGTTTATACACAGCTCTGCGTTCGTGAGATTGTGGAGTCCTCTGATGTATAAAGCAGGAAGAAAAATAGTAAAAGGCTGGCTGCAGTGTACGCGGGGTCGAAGTGTGGGTTGTTCGTGGAAATAAATGAACTAAACAATGCAATGTGAAATGCACACACTTTGTCATTACAAATACAACCAAGTGAGATGAAACGGTTAAAATAGAAGAAAATGTGCAAACGAATTAGGACAAAATATTACAACACAAATAATAATTTTTCTATGACAAATACAGATTTTTGATCCAATGAATTAGGAGGTACGAAGCTGCAACAGAAGACCGACTGAACCATAGGCAATGGACAAACCCTAGCAATACCAACCGGGGCGGAGGGGGTACTTTGTGCCCATCTTCTTTGAAATTTATATTTCAAATATGTAATTGATATATTAAAAATATGAAAATATAATTTATTGTCAGTTACGAATCCTTCTATCTTATTGTGTTATTGTTCTTCGTTTTCTCAGATAATTTTATTAAATTCGAAAATATGCCAAGGTGGACAAAAAAACATCCCCTCCCTGTTGAAGTAATTGTTCGAAAATATACAGTGACATTTTAATTTTTCTCTTTTATTACAGTACATGCTACTGTATTTGCTGATTACAAATGTTAAAAAATCATTCAAAATTAAACATTTTTGTAGTAAAACTGTGGTCGTCCACCGCTGTGGTCTCGTGGTAGCGTTTTTGCTCTCGAACCCAGCGGGCCGGGGTTCGATTTCCCGCTTGAGACTTGTTGCCTGGGTGAGGTTTTTCCGGGGTTTTTCCGGGGTTTTTCCCTCACTCCTATGGATGAATATCCGGTAACTTTATCAGGCGTATGGAACCCCACTCATTCTCGCCACCTCCTTTCCTCACCATTCTGGTTGTATTACTTGGTTTTCAGAACGCGCCTGCGGCGGCCCTCCGAAGCCGCTGACTCTCTAGGCCGTCCTCCGTGAATATGTCAAGCGTGGCAGCTGGTGGCCAGCAGCGGAACCCACTCCACTCACAATATATATTTTTAATTTCATGAATTTGCCATTACAGCATATTTTAATCTAAAGTGCAATATGAATATGCCGTAAGGAAGTTAATATTTCATAAAAATGTTAATTAAATTTTATTTATTGTGAGAAGTTTCAGACCCACCTGACAATGAATGTTCTGCAGGGAGCTTTATTTATTCAAGAAATTGCTTAAAATTTTAAAATCGAGAAACCAGCATTAAAAAAAAAAATTTCAACTCATTCACGCATCTTATGTTTGATCATACGGGATATTTTAGAACGGTGAAAGTTTCTTCTTTCTCTATTATTATATATAAAAGTCACGTGACACAGTTTGAAGGGGGTCTCAAATAGGAAATGAAACAATGTGAGTCGTCTAGAATCAAACTGCACCTTCTCTAGATTATGAAATATGGAATTAAGGTATTTTTCAGTGCAGAATTTTGCAGGGAATGTGATAAACTGTTCGTTTGTAGTCAAACTGGAATTTATTTGCCTTAACTTTTGTAGTAAAATCACCGTTTACAATCTAACTGCACTAGTTTTCGCCTTTTCTGACAAATCAGATTTTTGGATAGAGTTCAGTTTGATTATAGGTGACTCATATTATGATACTAAAAGGTTCAAATATAATTACGAACATACAAACATAAAAAAGTGGATTTCCTTACTTTTTCACCATTATTTCATCATAGTTTCCTCTTAAGAAATAAACAACGAGCTGGTGAATGACTTCGTTGTCCTTTGCTATGTTGCTAGTTGTTACTTATTGCAAGTAAAAGCACAATTATTCTTGTTAATTTAAATTAAATTTTCTTTATCAATAAATTCGTTTGTGTTCAATTTTGTTCACACCTACAACATATTATCAGAATGTGCTTGCAAATTGTATAGTGTAAGTAAGTAAGAAGTTAAAACTAGGCCTATGAGTGTAATAAACTTAACCATAAAATAAATTAAACCATATCAGCCCTACTTGTGACCTAAAATAATAAAAACAACATTTAAGAAATTTAAATCACAGGAGAAATAAGTTAATGATAATTTAAAATGTTCAGTGTAGGCCTATCTCATATCATTGTTTAAATTTTTTATAGGGTCAAATTTATTCCCTTTTTACTGTATGGAAAATAGTTAATTTCAGAGGAAATAGGGAGGAAGTACACCACGCGATATACCCTATAGCCTAAGTTCTTCCCTAAAAAGTTTTGCCTTCTCCAAGCAAAACTGAACCACAATACAGGGTAAGTTCATGACTTGAGTCTCAGCACCTGACCTTTGGGGGGTTTTGCACAATGGGATTAAAATAGCATAAGGTTGTTTAGAAGTGACGAGGTTGATGAAAGTTACACACTGATTCGATGTGTTAGCCCACTCTCTCACTGATATAGTCAATTGATAGTCCAGAAACATTTTGTCTACATGTCTGGTATGTACCATGTCGTTCAGACGCGTTCCGAAATTGCAGAAATCCGATATTAATTAAACTGACAGACGGACGTGTCAAGAGCAGATGATCAGCATGCGAAGACCGAGTCGCGATCCGGAGGCGATGTGGCAATATAAGAAATCCAATTAACATGGCGCGCTGCGCCGGACACGAAGCGCGGACTCCAAGGAGAGGAAAGAAGCTGCAGAGCTAATTAGTCGTGACAGGTGGTGATGAAGCGGACAAAGACAGCCCGAAGCGGCGTGCCGTACAGGTTTGCGCAACTGGCATGTATCAAAAATGATACAGGGTGTTTCAGAGAGACGACGGTGAATAGCGTAGCTGAAAGGCACAAAAAGTGCAGGATATTTTGGAGAGACGGCGGAGGATGGTAAGGAGATATTTATAAAAAATATATAGGTTTTTTCATAGAGACAGTGACTGATGATACAGGAGACATACACAAAATAATACTGAACTTTGCAGAGAGAAAGGAACATGAATAAAAAATACAGAGTGCTTCAGAGAGACGACATGAATGGAATAGGTGACAGGCATAAAAATTATACAGCTTACTTTGGAGAGACGGCAGTAGATGGAACAGGAAACATGTATAAAATGATACAGGGCGTTTCAGAAAGACAGGAACATGGATTAGACTACAGAGAGATGACAGTAGCTTAGACATGTGTCAAGTATAACATAGTACAGATAGTTTCAGAGAATATAGTAACCTGAATCACACACTTGAGTGCTTAGGAGAGATGGCTGTAGTCAAGAGACATGTATCACATATAAAATACTACAGGGTGTTTCAAAGGGATAACAACATAAATTTCACATGCTACTGAGTGTATAGAGTGAAGACAGTGGTTGTTACATTTGACACATACAAAAAATTACGGTGGTTCAGAGAGACAGCATGAATTTCACAAGCTACAGAGAAGTGGCAATAATTGGTATAGGGCGTATGTGGCATGTTTAATGTACTACAAAGCGTTTATAAGAGATACAACAACTAATCTCACAGGCAATAGAGAGATGGCAGTAATAAATATTGGTACAAGTGACCATGCAACATGGGCAGTTGGCAGAGGTGGCATGTACTGATCATTCAGACAGGAGTGCACACCTGTGGAGTAACGGTTAGCGCATCTGGCCGCGAAACCAGGTTGCCCGGGTTCGATTCCAGGTCGGGGCAAGTTACCTGGTTGAGGTTTTTTCGGGGTTTTCCCTCAACCCAATATGAGCAAATGCTGGGTAACTTTCGGTGCTGGACCTCGGACTCATTTCACCGGCATTATTACCTTCATCACATTCAGACGCTAAATAACCTTAGATGTTGATAAAGCGTCGTAAAATAACCTAATAAAATAAAAAAAATAAAAATTCAGACAGGACGGAGCAGTGGTGACCAACTCAGTGCACACACGTGCATTCACAAGCCAAAAAGAGCAAATTTGGCACTGCAAGCATTGCAATGATCTGCCCTCGCATACTGCTCGTGTGCAGCAAAGAGTGTTCTTGCACAAGTTGGCCACCACTAGGATAGAATATTACAGAGAAACGGCAGCGGTTGGCACAGTTGGGATGTAAATAGATTATCAAGATTATCAGTCTATGAGAAGTGGATTGTAACATCGTCACTACTACTATTATCACTGTCAACATATTCATCATCACGATCACTCACACCATCACCCACCACCAACACCACCACCACCACCACCACCACCACCACCACCACCACCACCACCACCACCACCACCACCACCACCACCAGCACCACCACTTCAAAATGCCCTTCAACTTTACTAGGATTGTCATCAGCACCGTTATTAAAGTTACTCCAGTCTTTTACGCTACAATCTCAGATTATTGTTGTTTAGTGAACTGTATCAAGACAGGTCTGAATCCCAAGTGATAGAGTGAATCGGGGAGAGAGACTATCAGGGGAAGATGCTTATTTCTTTGTAGTTTCACATTCTTCCAAGAGAGAAAGCCACGCGCATGTCTTCACGATCACTGAGACAGTTGAATGTCTGTAGAGTGGAAGCTAATCATTTTGCCACGTGTTCTTGTTGTGAGAAGAAGAAAAGCAAGAAAACAGCTCATGTTTCTTCTATAAAATAATTGTAAAGGTATGTTAAAATTTTAATACATCCTTGAATTTGTAATAACTGTCAAACCTTTGTAATGGATATTGTAGTAAAGGTTCTAAAGTTTGAATTGTTAACAACCAACGACCTTGTTCCGCCATCTTAGGTTGCGTCACAGCATTAGGCATCTACCCCGATACTTGGGGAAGATAATCACTTTTTTGGGGTAAGATGGCAACTTGTTGCAAGAGTTTTATTTTTTGTTTTATTGCAGGGAATGTGTAAACATTACGTAAGATTCTCTGCCAGAAGTCAGTGATTGGAGGAGAGTCTTCAACTTGCGATGGAACATGTTATAACAGAGGGTATGAACTGTTTTAGAGCATCACAAGCATACGGGATTCCTTAGTAAAGGTTCTAAAGTTTGTATTGTTAACAACCAACGACCTTGTTCCGCCATCTTAGGTTGCGTCACAGCACTAGGCATCTTACCCCGATACTTGGGGAAGATGGTCACTTTTTTGGGGTAAGATGGCAACTTGTTGGAAGAGTTTTATTTCTTGTTTTATTGGAGGGAATGTGTAAACATTACGTATGATTCTCTGACAAAATTCAGTGGATGGAGGAGAGTCTTCAACTTGCGATGGAACATGTTATAAAAGAGGGTACGAACTGTTTTAGAGCATCGCAAGCATACGGGATTCCTTACCGTACCCTTAAACGCCGCCTAAAAGGGAATGGTGACAAAAAATGTACTGGATTGAATTCATTGTGTGCAAGAAGTGATTTCACGAGTCTTGCACACGGCAATAAAATATGTGCAATAACTGTATTGCTAAGTAGTGATAAACGAGTGAAAAAGTGTCCATGAGCTTTAGATAAAGTCAATTTTGTTAAATACATGTAAAATACTTATATCAGTAAATATGTTAACTACATTTACCATCTTACCCGACTATCGGGAAAAGATGCCTACAGTGCAAGCAAGAAGAAAACCTGTATCTATAAACAAGGTAATTAATGTTTTCTGTTTTGTACCAAAAATATAGTTTCAAAATACCTTCCAGATTTTGATATTTCACTATGAAATTCAAAACTAAATTAACAGTATCTTAAATTTTCAGTCAAAGAAAAAGTCAGGCATCTTCCACTGATTCACTCTATCAATATGGCATCACTTATGAGGCAAGTAGGCCAGGAGATAATGGGGTACAGTGGCTAGTTTCTTTCCCCCTCCATTTCATACATCGCCGATTAGCTACATATTCCACTAATCAGACTTCAGAAGTATACAATAGTAATATGCGTTACAAGAGCGGTATGTTGAAGTGTTCATGTTCGAGGAAAAGTTTGAGAAAGCGAAACGTAGTTGAGCTTTTTTAATTTCCGAGAATTGAAAGAAAACAAACCGCTCGTGTATCGTACATTATTTTGTGCGAAGATCGTTTATTACATACCTGAAAGAGGAATTTCTAATTAGTTGCAATGAAATCTCCATCTTGGTTTCTGTTCAATGACGGCAAATTTGCAAAACAAAAATATCTATCTTCAACATTGTTACTTTAAAATGTTTTCTGTGTTTACTATACTCCAGCAGGCCGTGATATACGTCTGTCTTTTTTTTTCCCCCAGTCTATGATGAGTCTGGAATCTTGCTGATTTTTTCACGGCTTCCTTAATGAGACTTGCATCACGAATGCAGTAACTTTAGTGGAGTTGTAGAGTTTACTTAATTTTTGAAATATTTAAAAACAATAATTAACCGTGCAATTTAGGTGAAATTGCAGTGGTAAATTTCCAATTTTTAATTATTACTATATTGAAAGTCTCTAAAAATAATATGTTAAAAGCCTATAGCAGTAAAATCAATATGTCACTTAAGCGGTAAGAAGAGGGAAATTGTTATGTGTATTAGGTTGGGAATACTGAATGTGGAATTTTAGACTTTCCGCGGATTGGTTTTGTGCGGAAACCAAGCAAATACGCACGATCTCGCACAAACAATTATTGTTCTTCCTCTGACATATCGTCAAGTGAGACGTACCGCCTGATAATAGATGTATGTACATATCAGCCAGAATCTCAGAGGTAAAACTCAGAATATAAGACGAAAATTGAGCAATGATTGAATATTGAATAAGAATAGTGAGAAACAATAATTTTAAAGATAGCTGTTGCATTGCCGTTTTCATCATTTGGTTACATCTTACAGTGTGATAAGGACTATTATAAGCATTTCTAAAATAAAGGACATTGTCAGCATTGCGGTTAAGTTAACACAGCATAATACATTAATTTTAATAGCTTTCTAAAATCCACATTTAATCGGCGGATTTAAAATGCGGCTTCTGTGATCCGCTGACAGCTAGGATCACGGGGTATCGGCAGAATTTTACGGATAGAGTCTCAACAAAAACACCGGCGATATTTTTCTTATGACTTCAGATAACACCGCCAGGGGGACAGGTGGATTAGTTTGCCATTAGATCGATGTTTGTTTGATAGACGACGTGAATAGGATTATGGAGCGGAGCCCTGCTATAGGGATGACGATTACTTGCCAGCGTTATAACGTCGAGAATGTATACAAGATGCCCACAGGGCAAGCGAAAGAAAAATTTCGTATATCAGACGAAAACGAGATGCCGGTGAAGTTGCATATAGGGGAAGGCGGAAGCTAACTATGTCAGAGGGCAATATAATGTTGAAGAAATTGCCTATAGAGAAAAGCGTAGGCGTACTGTCAGGCGGCAAAATGTCAGAGAAATTATCTGCTGACGACGGAAAAAATAAGTAGGATGTTTCCTATGAAGAAAGAGGAAGAAAAATAACGTCTACAGATGACAATATAATGTCAGAGAAGTTGCATATAGTCAAAGGAGAAAAGCAACCGTGTACGTCTGTCACAGACAACATGGTAGGAAAAGTTGCCTGAAGAGGAAAGAGAAAAGCAACCATGTATAGTGCAGATCAGCTTACTTCATACCCTAAAGGTGAAACCTAACCATTTCCCCCCCCATTACTAAATATGCTAGTGGATTGTGGTGATTTTCTAGTTTGCAGGTTGAAGTTTCTTTTGCCAACTTCGTTTCGAATTTCGATACTGTCAAATACTACAAATGGTAGTGATTTTGTAACTGGTACGTTGGCAGCTGAGACAAATGTTGTCGGTACTGGAGTTCCATGAAATTAAAATTGTACTAGATTTCTGAGTCGGTTACTGGAAGCGAGTTAAATTTGAACATATTAATAATTAATTAATATCAATATTAATATTAATACAAAATAGTTATTTTGTGTGTTGCGATGTGGTTATAATTCAAGACTTAGGTAAGTTTTCGGAGTTAGTAGGCCTACTAATAATTTCATGTGGTCAAACAAAATACATTTTTAGGTTAGGTCTCATGAACCAATTGTTTAGTCGAATCAATGAATTTCATATTGCCAGACAAAATACCTAACATGTTGATCACTTTCTCGTATAGTTTGCCTATGAAAATATGTTACAAATTATTGAATTATTTAGAATAACCTTCCAACATAAAGGTAAAGTACGTAGGATCGTGTGATATCTGGTAACAGTTGGCAACACTGACAAGACGGCAATATTTGCTGTTTAGGAACTGTTCTTATGTGACCCTCACTATATGCAAGATGGCAACATGATGTGGAAGTATTTGCCAATTATTTCTATCGGACGATTACGTGAAGTTGAAGAAATTGCTTACACAGGAAGGACAATATCAACGACATCTATATGGTAGCAAAATGATATCAGAAAAGTTATCTACAAAGAAAGGCGAAGGCCAATTATGTCCATGAGATGATAACATGATTTGAATCAAGCTACCTACAGAGGAAGGCAAAGGATAACTATATATATAGGTGAGATCATGAATGTCGGAGAAGTTGCCTACCGAGGAAGCCAAAAACCAACTGTAATATATTATATTTCTATAAATAGTTGCCGACTGAGAAAAGGCAAAACGTTGTCTGGGTACCATCTACTTCAGTACGTCAGTAACATGTCAGAAAAGTTGCCTGCAGAGGAAGGAGAGAGTCAGCTACATAAATCCGTCGGAAACAAGGTGTCGGAGAAGTTGCCTACCTACGAAGGCGAAGACCAGTCGTCCGCTCTATTACTATCAACACTAATGTCTCTCGGTCCCCTGCTTGCAACTTTCTAGGAAATCAATTAATTGGCCATGAGGCTTCAATTCCGGTTTACTCTGGATAATGAGCGGGCGACTGGGGACGAGCAGGTGGATAATAAGGGGGCCGCGCCCCTCATTCATAATTCAGGCAATTCGTGCCACTGGTCGGAGAAACTTAGCAGGCGCGTCCAAGAAGGTTGCTTAGTGACATTTCCTGTGTACTTTTACAGAATGAAAGTACAGGACGGTCCACCCGAAGGGCAATTCTAACATTATTTGAAGAAAAAAAAAAAGAGAGATGTCATGGATGTATTGAAGAAGCTTCTTCTTGTTCTTCTTTTGTATAGGCACATGGCCTGTTTGTCTTCACACAGGAGACGATTCAGTAGAAAATGACATCAGTCCTTCCTTCCACCGTTTTTTCGGTCGGCCCACATCTCTTTTGCCACTGGAAATAATGTCTCGTGCTATTTTAATAAGTCTTGAGTTATCTGCTCTGTCTATGTGCGTATTCCATTCTTCCTTTCTCATATTTATGAACTTTTTAACGTCCATTATATTGCACTGTTGTCTCACATCTTCATTCCTTACTCTATCAAGTCTAGTTTTACCAACTATGGCTCGTAGAGTATTCATTTCTAATGTACGCATGAGTTGTTCAGTCTTTTTTGTCTCTGCACGGGTTTCTGTACTATACGTCATCACTGGTCTTATTGTGGTTTTAAAGATTTTCATTTTACTTTAAATATTGATATATTTATTCCTCCATATTACATCCCTTAGGCAACCCGACAGTCTGGAGGCTTTGGAGACTTGATCTCTTACTTCATTTATTACATCCCGATGACTTGTTATATTAACCCCTAAATATTTGAAACTCATGACCTGTTCTATAATTTTACCATTAACTTCCAATTTGCATCTTATTGGATATTTAGATATGCACATGCATTTTGTTTTCGTACTTGATACTGCCATTTGAAGAAGCAGTGGAATTAATCGCAGGGAAAATCAAAGTATTCGTATCAATCCCATTTCCGATAACTTTATCCATGAAAAATCTTATGGCATTTGACTTTAATTTAACCCTGGAATGGCGAAGCAAGGGAGCAAGTGAAACACATCGTATAACTATAATTATTTTCCATTTTCCAATAGAAATATGCGTCTATGTGTATTTGGTGGGAATGTTAATCAGAAGATTTGAGTGATACAAATCTGAACCAGGAGGTTCTTCTAAAAATTTGGATATATTCTTTTCAACAAACGGATGAACTTTCGAAAAGCAACATTACAATTCAAAAAAATCTGAAATCTGAAACCCGTTTTCTCGATATTTCAGACTCTAGTTGAAATGTATATGACCGAAAATATACATTGTGTATCAAAAGTTTGAGACCAAATATTTGTGTATATTTATGCAGAATACCCCAAAATTCGCACGCACGCAATATGTAGTGTGAATTCTGGATGAAAACTGAGATGAAAATGTTGTGACAAAATTTTGTTACAAGATATTCAATTGCGCAATGTGCCCTCACTGCATTTTTCAAATAAATGTTACAAATTGAGTCTGCAGCAACAGCACCAATCCCTACCCCCTCAGTCTACAACGAAGTCTCGTACACGACGCTGCGTTGAGATCTATCAGATTACGGGCGCTGGTCTGCCATTCATACTGCCCGCGTTCGCTCTCCAGTCTGGTCGTGATGCAATTATTTGTGGTTGACAAAGCAGACGTTTCGGAAGATTTTTCTCGGGGTACTCCCGTTTCCCCGCTGATTCCATCGCCTTCACTTCTCCCTCATTTCATCTATCACTCGCAATAGTAAAAGTAGGCTGGAATAAAGTACAGATTGTGACAGATAGGTACATACAAAGCAGTTAGTTGGGAGGCCTACCCACATTATTACAGGCGAACATGTTTGGATTGATGTAGAAGATGCTGGAAGTGATGGTTACTTGAGAAGAATTTTATGGACTGATGTATGTATGTTTGGAGATGATGGTAGCATCAACAGCCATAACCAACACCATTATGCCGAAGATGCCCTTATTTCCAGGAAGAACTGCATGTCTAAAGTCGCTTCAATGTAAACCTTTGGAAGGCATAATAATTGACAACTGACAACCAGGTCATTGGCCTCCATTAATCGAAAAGAATGTCGATGCTGCAAACTACTCTGCAATTCTTGAGAGACAGTTGGATAATTTGTTACAGGATGTGCCATTGGCCATTCTCTGTGACATGCTGTTTTAACAAGATGGCCATCCCGCTCGCACGACATTAATGAATCGTGCTATATCAAATAGATATCCCGGCAGATGGATAGGACTACATAACCCTTGACAATAATGGCCCCCGAGATCCCCAGATTTAACTCACACTGACTATTTTCTGTGGGATTACTTGAGATCGTGTTTACCACTAGTTACCTATTGACATGGATGACTTGATAAACAGAATTCGTGCTGAAAATGCAACTATTATAATACCTCAAATAATAATGTTGCTGAAGGTACGAAAAGAGCAAATGAAGAGAAGAGTCACATTGTATGCAGAGCAGGAAGAAGCTTATTGTGAATATTTGATGTGAATTTCCACACAGAAGGCTGATGTCCAATTCTGTTCTACTGGGTGTCAAAAGTATAATGTATTCGTTAATTATCAAACGCCATTGGTAAAGATATATGGGAAGGGTTATAAATGGGTTATTTTAATATATCGTTTACTTATGAAAGATGTTCATAATAGCTACCCTGTTATTCTATAGTCCCGTCGCTCTAATTTCCGGCAGCCAATCGCGTTGCAGGTCGGCTACATTTAAACGTGTACGTCTTGTGATTCGCTGAGGAAGACGCTATTCATTTCTTAAGGCTCGATAAATATCTAATATAATCGCCCGCCATTTTGGCTCTTTCGTTAGTGTTCGCAGAAAGCACACGAAGACGTTATTTGCCGCTCAATTATTTGCTGAATTACAGTGCGTTTGATGTATTATCATAGGAGCTAAGACATGATGTTTAACGGTGTGGCAAATAGATTCCTCGTATGGTAGCTCGGCAACGAAAGAACAAAAATGGCGAACGATACAACCTACCTAGACTTTATAGAGCCTTCGCTTCCTAAGACGTAATCAAAGAGGAGGAGTCACGCCGGGAATAACAGCGTCGCGACTATACATATGAAAGTCGCAGGCAAACTTGATCCCCTGTAATAATCTGGCTAGACCACCCAACTAACTGCTCTGTATGTATCTGAGACATCCTGTACAGATAATTATCTATTGAAATGGATACTGTATCGTCGTATGCGACGCCATACAGATATCAAAAGTGGACGTGAATTTACCGTTAAAAATTACATACCTTGACCTATTACCTGACAGTGTTTGTAGGCACATCCTGTATAGGTATAGTGACACGCAATTTCTCATGAATTGTACGAAAAGGTTGTTCTTAATTTAATAACATGCTACATACAAACATTTTTGTCACTTTACTAACATTTATGAAGTGGTGCTCAATTCTTGAAATTTGAGAACGCAGCGAGATGGGTCAAATCTAAGAGCCACATACTTTACTAGAGTGTAGACACGGTCAGGGGGAGAGGAGGGCAATGGCTGTGAGTCGGATTAGCGCCCGGCGTGCGGTTCGCATCCAGACAATACACCTGGGCTCCCAGATGCGCACGCATCCGTGTCGTGCGGGACAGTCTAAACACACTCCCCTTACTGTTTTAGCTTCGTGTGACCTTTGAGGGCTGCAGCGAGTGCCGTCGTGATAATTTTTGTTCTTGCACCGCGATACAGTCCAGGCGCGTTTATTATTATTACTGCTAAGTTGCGACTCAATCTCGATGAATGGGGAAATTACCATCATCCGGCATAGTTTGAAGCCAGATTGGCTGGACACGTCGCATGAAATGCTTACAGAGGGTTACTGGATCTACGTCAGTGGCAAGTTTGAAGGTTTACAGAGACAGGGAAAAAGTAGGCAAAACTGATCTATGGGATATGAAGAAGAAAAAATATGTCAAGAGGAAATACAGAGAAGAGTAAAAGAAGAGGAGGATTGATTAAGAAGATCAAGAGAAAAATAGAGGCATAAAATAAAGCAATAAACAAAGGCAAAAAATAAAACAAGAAGCCAAGAAAAATATAAACAGGAACTAAAAAGGAAAGCAAGGAGCTAGTAGGAATATAAACAAGGAAAAAAAAGAAAGTAAGAAGCTAAGAAAAAATAAACAGGGAGAAAAAAAGAAAGCAAGCTCAAAAAAATATAAACAGGGAACAAAAAAAGAAAACAAGAAGCCTAGAAAAAAATAATCAGGAAGAAAAAAAGCCTTGGAAAAATAAACATGGAACAAAAAATATAAAGAGGAAACAAAAAAGTAAACAAGAAGCCAAGAAAAAATAATCAGGAAGAAAAAAAGAAAAATGAAGCCGTGGAAAAATAAACATGGAAAGAAAAGAAAGCAAGAAGCCCAAAAAAATATGAACAGGGAACAAAAAAAGAGAAAACAAGAAGCCTATAAAAAATAATCAGGAAGAAAAAAAAAAGAAAAAAAAAAAGCCTTGGAAAAATAAACATGGAACAAAAATGAAAACAAGAAGCCCAAAAAATATAAACAGGGAACAAAAAAAGTAAACAAGAAGCCAAGAAAAAATAATCGGGAAGAAAAAAAAGAAAAATGAAACCGTGGAAAAATAAACATGGAAAAAAAAGAAAGCAAGAAGCCCCAAGAAATATAAACAGGGAACAAAAAAGTAAGGAAGAAGCCAAGAAAAAAGAAGCTATGGAAAAATAAACATGGAACAAAAAATAAAACAAGAAGTCAAGAAAAATAAACAGGCTGCAAAAAAGAAATCAAGTCAAGAAAAAAATAAACAGAGAGCAAAAAGGAAAGTAAGGAGGCAAGAAAAAATAAACAGGGAGTAAAAAAGAAAACAAGAAGTCAAGAAAGAAAATAAATTGGGAGCCAAAAAGGAAGCATTAAACAAAGAGAAAAGATCGCTCCCATGGGTGTTTCACACAAACATAAATATTATTGATGCAATAAATATATTGCCTTAGTTATTAGAATATTTACAATGAATATGAAGAGCTGAACATTTTTTTCCCGATGATTGCACAAATGATATTAGTAAGAAATTTTCTGTTATTTCACAGTTTCGTAGGAAAGGTCACGTATAAAGAGAACAAAAATAATACCTCTTTCCTGTGCTTCATTTATCTCTAAACTTCGGCTTTTGCTAATCCTTTAAATTATTTGTAGGCGAATAACGCTTCCTGAAATAAGTAAGACGTAGGGCCTACTGTTTCTGACTGATATCTAAAATTATTCAAAGTCTTGTCATTGTTAATTTATACTCGATTTTTTATTTCCGTAGCTACCACCTTTGCAGTGTTTTCGAAAATAAATTATTTAAGCCCTAAACGTTTTGTCTGGAGAAGTTCTCAAGTAGATGTATAATTTTATAGTTATTAACTGTTTAAAGAAATTAAGACAATTAAACGACTCGCCACAGCTGATATCGAGTCAGTTGTTATTATGTGTAGCCTATACAATTTCAAATAAAGACTAATTTCTTTTGGAGTAAAAATGTAGGCCTACTATGTTCATTTTTGGATGGATGAAGGATACATTGGTGTGAGATTTTGTAATTTTTAATAAAAAAAGTGATTTTTTGTTTGTATGTTTAAAAAAATTGTTTATGGTCTAAAGATGCCTTCTGCCAATTGTCATGGCCATACGACCGGTTTATCAGCTGTTTAGGGCCACATTTTTAAAAGGCTGCGCGCTCTGACTGATAATTTAAATGCTCCGTCCACGTCCTCCACTCTGAATTCTGCGACCATTTTGGAAATTACGCTGTATTTCATACATTATTTATTATATTAGATTTCAGATTGAGCCAGTGTAGCTTCTCGACTTCTCGAAATAGTTCTTCATAGAATCCAATAGATGTTACTTCAAAGGCTCCTTTCCTTTGAAATAGCCTATATTCAGTTATAAAGGAGAGCACAACTCTTGTCTAAAGGAAAATTCCACTTGTTGCTAGTAACCATAACAACGTGATTTCCATGCTCGGCTTTTGTTTGTGATACAATAAATATTTGTAAGTCTCTAACAGTTTTATTCTTAGTGTTATAATAGTTCTACGGTCTATAGTGATAGTTATCTATAGTGTTTTCATAAGTTTACATAGTTTTTTCAGTCATCTTTATTTACTAGTGTAGGTTTGGTATGCACAACGTGATAGTGTATATAAGGTTAAGTTCTGTATATAAGATAGGCTTATATATTTCAAAATGCCTGAAAATAAAAAGACATAGGTCTTGTTCATTATTATCATCCCAAACTTTGACGTCAATTTTCTCAACTTTCATTTTCTGTAAATTTTGCATTCCTAAAAATGCTACTCTTCCTACACATTTTGTACTACATGCATGACTTTTTTTGTAGAGGTTTATGAATATGTTGTGAACAAAACCTACTATCAGGATTATAACTGACACTGATATTTTTTTAATATTAATTTTTCTTTATGCTCGTGGTGAATTCTTTTTCTGTTTTGTACACTTCAGTGCACAAAATGTTTTTAATTAATTTTAGTAAAATAAAAAGAAAAATTGTACAGTTTTGTTCCTGAAGGTCTGACAAGTATATGACAAAATTTCAGGCAAAAACATTTGAATTTGTGGGAGGAGTAGCAATTTTTTAAAACTAAAATTTACACAATTTAAAATTATAAAATTTTTTAAAATTCATACAATTCTACACCAAATGAGATGAAACTTTGCACAGAGACTATTTATATGCAGCAGGACAACTGTACAAAATTTCATAGATCTAACTACAATAGTTTAAAAAATTGAAATTTCACATCATTCTACTCTTAAGTTAAGAGAATCTTCTATATACCAACAGACAGAGAAGCAGATAGCCAGTATGCCGAAATGAAACCATCATTTAATGATAGCTATTTAGACACGAGTACGAAATAAGTTACAACATAAGCCTTGACGAGCGTCGTAAACAATTTAACAGTGTATTAATAGCCGTTATAGGAGTGTTGCATATGATATTTTTCCACAAGATACTTAAGTAGTAAGAAAAAACTATACATTTATTTATAAAGGTTCGAATTTAGTGATATTGACGATATGGAACTATCAGAAAAATCTGAAATAGTGAAATATTAACACTGAAAGCAATAATGTACGCCTATGTCTAGTTATCATAACTACGGAAATAAACAAAGGGAAACACAGTTTCGATTATGTGAGTTTGTGGTTTTTCAATCAATATTTGATTTTAAAATGTCTGACATCAGTGATATTGACGATGCGAAACTAATTTCAATACTTATTGAAATAATGGAGGGAGCTATGAATGTGAGTAATAATTTATTACCTCAAAATCGAAGAATATTTATGAAAAATTTTATGGACAATTCATAGACTGGAGAAGAACAAAAAATATAACATTATTTTCAGAAAATGTACTGATAATTTTTATTCAGCAATTATCAAAGAAAATGAAATCACCCATTATTTTGTTACTAACATCTGAATAAAGTTTGTAAATTGTTCAAATAAAATTAAGGGGACACTTCACTAATAGTGACAACTTTTTTCCTCACCATTTTCTTCACCAAATTTTGAGATCGTCTTTACTATGTAAAAGACTAACAAAATACAAATTTTGAACTTTCAAATGTTTTTTACTTTTGATTATCTTTTTCTATTTTTTTAGAAATATTTTCAAACCCAAGTTTTTAGTCGAAGATTTCAATTTTTAAGCTCTGATTTTTTGTTACGTTCACAAGACATAGAGAAACATTTATATTCATTAATTTTATAAAATATCTCATTTATTCACTTTGGAAAAAAAATTGAAATTTTAAAAATGTTATTTTTCCTATAATTCATGAAAAATATTAATAAAATAAAACTAGCAGCAATTCTCAGAAAATAAATGCATAGAAACATGCATCTATCTCATAAATACTTGCAATAAAAGTTTCATCCTGATTGATTATTATATTTGGCATAAAAAGTTGTTGTTGAATCAAGAAAAATAAACTTGCGGAAAAATGGATTTGAAAGTAGAATGAATATTTGGTCTATGTATATTAAAATTCTCCTCCGCTACATTCATCTAGTAACTTCAGGGGGCGAATTTTAGAACAGAAAGTTACTAGATTTGTAATCAGAAATGTGTAAAATACAATTCTTTGATGAAAAAATAATTTTCACAGTTCTTTATCTAAAATAGAGATAGAGAAAATACACAGTCAATCAGTAAATTTTAATATGGGAGCAGAAAAAAGCTTTTTATACCAAGGATATTGAAAAATTTTATTTCCACAAAAACCTTGAAAGCGACTTTTGTAACAAAACATTACTTTTTCTTTACACTTCGTATAATAGGAAACAAAATAATAAAATTAAAGTAAAACAATAAACAAAGGATTTGATGAAAGGAAAAAGAAAGAAGGCACAACAAGAAAAATAAAGAGGGAAGAGAAAATAACAAAATAAGAAATAAAGAAGGAAAGAAGGTTGACAGAGATAATGAAATGGAGAATAAAGAATAAGAAAGAAAAGGAAGGGAGGTATAACAGAAGAGCGAGGAAAGAAACAGAAATAAAGCACCGCGAGCAGGCCGCTACGCTCCCGGATTGCTTCTCTGTATTGTGTGGAGTGATCGATAGGGCGAACTGCAACGCGCGTACTTAACGCACACAAACACCTTGCTGCTGCTACCTGCAGCTTAGTGGTCAAAGACACGCCGCTACAGGACGCCCAGCAGTACGCATCTCCATGCCAGCCCATTCTTTTGGAGTACCACCTCCATGACAACTGACTACTTTCCTGCGTCATCAACATCACAACTCTCTCAGGTGGTGATTCGTTTCCATTACAATTCACTACTTCACTATATCATCTCCATGAGATGACTCATTTTCATGATAGCTCACTACTTTGGTGTATTATTCCCATGACAACTCACTCCCGCGATGCATTATCATCTCCATGGCAACACACTACTTTGGTGTATTACTTCCATGACAATTCACTCCTCCGATGCATCATCATCTCCATGACAACACACTACTTTGGTGTATTATCTCCATGACAACTCACTCCCGCGATGCATCATCATCTCCATGACAACACACTACTTTGGTGTATTACCTCCATGACAACTCACTCCTCCGATGCATCATCATCTCCATGACAACACACTACTTTCGTGTATTAACTCCATGACAACTCACTCCTGTGATGCATCATCATCTCCATGACAACACACTACTTTGGTGTATTACCTCCATGACAACTCACTCCTCCGATGCATCATCATCTCCATGACAACACACTACTTTCGTGTATTAACTCCATGACAACTCACTCCTGTGATGCATCATCATCTCCATGACAACACACTACTTTGGTGTATTACCTCCATGACAACTCACTCCAATGATGCATCATCATCTCCATAACAATACAATACTTCGGTGTACTACCGTCATGAAAACTCATTCCTTCGATGCATCATGATCTTCATGTCAACTCACCTCCATGACAACTCACCTCTGTGATGATTAATCTCCATGAAAGTTCACTACTTTGGAGTATTACCGCCATTAAACTCACACCCGAGATACATCATCACACATCACCATGATAGTTCATTACTATGGTGTATTACCTCCATGACAATTCATTCCTGCGATGCACCATTATCTCCATGACAACTGACTACTATGGTTTACCATCTCCATGATAATTCCTCCCTGTGATGATTAATTTTCATGGGGGCTCACTATCTTGGTGTATCATCTCCATGACATCTCACTCCCATGATGATTCATCCCCATGACAGTTCACTATTTTGGGGTATCACCTTCAAGACAATTCATCCCTGTGATGATTCATTTTCATGGCGGCTCACTACTTTGGTGTATCATCTCCATGACAACTCACTCCCATGACGATTCATCTCCATGACAGTTTGCTACTTTGAGGTATCACTTTCAAAACAACTCAGTCATGTGATGATTAATCTCCATGATAAACCACTACTTTGGAGTACTATCTCCATGACAGCTCATTCCTGTGATGTATCATCTTCATGATAGCTTATTACTTAGGTGTACCACCTCAGTGATAACTGACTTTTGATATATAGTATCATCTCCGTGGCAAGTTACTAGTTTGATGTAGCACTTCCATGACAACTCACTTCTGCGAAGTATAATCTCCATGACAACTAATACCCATCGGCATAGCTCAGTCGGCTAAGGCGTTTGACTGCCGATCCGGGGTTCGCTTCCCGCTTGAGCTGATTACCTTGTTAGATTTTTTCCCAGGCTTTCCCCAACCATAAGACGAATGTCAGGTAATCTATGGCGAATCCTCGGACCTATCTCGCCAAATACCATCTCACTATCATCAATCTCATCGACGCTAAATAACCTACCAGTTGATAGAGCGTCGTTAAATAACTATGTAAAAAACACAGTTCATTACTTTGGTTTACCAGCTCAGTGATAACTGACTCTTGATATGCAGTATCATCTCCATGGCGACTCATTACTTTGCTGTACCACCTCAGTGATAATTGACTCTTTTGCTATATAATATTAATGGTAGCTTATTATTTAGATGTATCATCTCCGTGACAGGTCATTCATTGGGTGTACCATCTCCATGAGAACTCATAATTTGGTCTACCCTCTTCTTGGCAATTCTGTGTACCATCTCTATGATAACTCGCTTCTTTGGTATACCATCTGCTTGGCAACTCATTTCTTTAGTATACAACTTCAAGGGCAATTTAGTTGTTCCGTGTACAATCTCCACGACAACTAATCGATACACATCTACATGACAGACCCTTGTTTGGTGTACATCTGTACAATCTCCATAACAATTTACTTCTTCGATACACATCGTCATGATAACCTACTCCTTTAATATACAACCTCATGACAACTACTTTATTTATTTTACCGTCTTCATGATTGATAACCCATTGCTTTCGTTTATAACACATTGCAACTTAGTCGTTTCATTCACTCACTAGTTTTCAGTCTTAATGACAATCTACTCCTTTGGTCTATCGTCCTCATGACAACCGATTTTCTTGGTTTTTTTGCCTCCATGATAACTCACTCTTTTGGTGTACAGTCTCTAGTACAATCCGTTCATTTGTATAATCTCCAGTCTTTCGGTTTATCGCCTCTATGACAACTCACTCATTTCATGCGTCTCCATGACAACCCACTCCCTTGCTCTACCAACTCCATGACAACCGACTCCTTTGGTTTATTGTCTCCATGACATCTCACTCCCCTGGTTTACCGTCATCACAACAACCCTATTTTCTATTCTCTATTCCCAATGGCAATCCACTCCTTCGGTGCACAGTCTCCATGACAACGCATTACTTTGGTTTACCGTCTCCATGACAACTAGGATCCGCAATATCCGCGGCAACGAGCCGCCCGTGATTCGAAAGACAGAGCCGGATGCAGGATGAGGGATGGTGGTTAGGGGTGGGGGGCTCTTTGTGCTGCGACCATGGTGGATAGGGGCACCCGTATCTGTGACGTATCAGGAGCCCCGACGTATTTAACCCCTGGCAGACCGCAGCGGCTGCCCGCGCCGAGCGACACGCTGCAACAAATCCCGCGGTCGCGGGCTCAATGCCCGTGAGATTTATATGGCACCTGATACAGCACCCCGCTGAATCCTTCTGTGCTATTTTCTTCTTTCTTTTTACTCATTTCTTTAATAATTTTATTCTTCAAATCTTTCTTCGGTAATTACATTTTATTTTTGTATCTTTCTCTTTTACATTCTTTTTCCGTCGCATAAATTGTAACACTTAAAGTAAATGGTCTCATGTGAAGCCTCTACTTGTCAAAATGCGTCATACTCCCTTCAAGCAATGATAGAGACAAAAGGGACCTCGCGTAGGCCTACACCTGTCAGTAGTTCACTCACAAGTGCCTTTCGATCATACCTGAAATCGAGCAGAGATCCGAGAACATGACTTCACGACACTTTTGCCAAATTGTGGATATAGTTTTTGTTGTGTTTGCAGTGGACAATTTAACTATGAGTTCTAGTTTTCTACTACATTTCATAAAATTCAGAGCACTCAAAGAACAATAAATGAGGAGTGTCAATTCAGTGTTGCTCACGGAACAAAAGTAGTGGTGATTTGAGTAAACTATCGATATTACAATATTCGGTATCGACACAAATTACATCTGTATCAGAAATGTCATAACCTACATGGGAAGCAAATGCATTGGCATATCGAAATTAATTTATCCTTATAAGTGAAACAATTGCATCCTTCAACTGGGAGTGGAACGTATCCCCAGTGCATAATTTTAAAATAATATTCAGAATTCAAATATTTATATTGAACACAAAAGTACACAATTAATATCATGCGAACGAAACTGTAGAATGGAAAACATGAGTGAATATTATTTTCAGTTCAGAATGCGTTCTTTTAGTAAAACTATGCTACGATCTCATGATATGTATCCCAAAACATAAGAAGCACCTATCTCCATAAAAATGAAAAGCAAATGAATGAATGGAGGAAATTATAAAAAAAAATCACATTTATTTCAGATCATATACTCACAAACACGAAACCAAAGGCATGGATTCGATATGTTTGCTTGAACCCAAGTGTTTAACGAGCACTGCTTTCAAACATAGTAGTAATATCGGTCCTAGAATTTATAATAAATTAATAAAGAAATTATCTAATCCATTTAATTGCAACAGTTTCAGATTTAAAAAATATGTAAGCAATTTGTTATGAGTAAATATTAATTTTTAGGTGTTATTTTATTGTAATTTATGCATGTAACTTTATTATGTATTGAATCCTCCCTGAGCACGAGATCACTCTCTTTCAGGGGAGTGCTAGAATTTTGTATATTCACAATTTCATTTTATTATATTTTTCTGGCAATAAAATTATTATTATTATTATTATTATTATTATTAAAAATTAATATTTATTAACTACAAAATATGGGTTTTCACTCGGTGGTAGTTATAGAAAAAATAACAAGAAGCACAGGAAAACTAAAAAAAAATGCGAGTACAAAGTAGGAATATAAAGAAATAATATGTTACATTACTAAATACACTCTTCAATATTAACATTTTCAACAGCCCGTGTACATTCTCCAATCACCACACATTAATTGCACTCATCACTCGGTTATTATATCTTACTGCACTGTTTCTATAGCTCATGCATTTTCATTGCAAAACACTGCACACACTCTACAACTGATTGCACTTACACTACTATTTATTGCGGAATCACTATAACTCACAATCACTGTAAATCTAGCTTGTTACTCGGACACTATAACTCACTGAATTGGCTCTGTAGCTCACACACACTATCTCTCACTGTACTTTCATTATTACGCTCTACTCACTCATAACTAACTCACTTTTGTTATAACTGTAATAAATAACGAGAATATTATACTACCGTCTATTAGTGAAGTCCTTAACTCTAATTTTTAAAACAAAGATTATTGGTAAAGCCTTTATTAAGTCTGCAGGTAAAGCATTCCAGTTTCTGATAGTAGCCTACGGTATGCGATAAGATTAAGAAATATATAACGTGGAAAATGCACAGTAATAAATTACCTGAAAATTAGCGGAGTAAAAAATAAATTTTTGAAGATGTATGAGATGATACTTACTTACTTACTTACTTACTTACTTACTTACTTACTTACTTACTTACTTACTTACTTATTGGCTTTTAAGGAACTCGGAGGTTCATTGCCGCCCTCACATAAGCCCGCCATTGATCCCTATCCTGAGCAAGATTAATCCAGTCTCTACCATCATATCCCACCTCCCTCAAATCCATTTTAACATTATCTTCCCATCTACGTCTCGGCCTCCCCAAATGTCTTTTTCCCGCCGGCCTCCCAACTAACACTCTATATGCATTTCTGGATTCGCCCATACGTGCTACATGCCCTGCCCATCTCAAGCGTCTGGATTTAATGTTCCTAATTAGGCCTATGTCAGGTGAAGAATACAATGCGTGCAGCTCTGCGTTGTGTAACTTTCTCCATTCTCCTGTAACTTCATCCCTCTTAGCCCCAAATATTTTCCTAAGAACCTTATTCTCAAACACCCTTAATCTCTGTTCCTCTCTCAAAGTGAGAGTCCAAGCTTCACAACCATATAGAACAACCGGTAATATAACTGTTTTATAAATTCTAACTTTCAGATTTTTTGACAGCAGACTAGATGACAAAAGCTTCTCAACCGAATAATAACACACATTTCCCATATTTATTCTGCGTTTAATTTCCTCCTGAGTGTCATTTATATTTGTTACTGTTGCTCCAAGATATTTGAATTTTTCCACCTCTTCGAAGGATAAACCTCCAATTTTTATATTTCCATTTCGTACAATATTCTGGTCACGAGACATAATCATATACTTAGTCTTTTCGGGATTTACTTCCAACCCTATCGCTTTACTTGCTTCAAGTAGAATTTCCGTGCTTTCCCTAATCGTTTGTGGATTTTCTCCTAATATATTCACGTCATCCGCATAGACAAGAAGCTGATGTAACCCGTTCAATTATAAACCCTCTGTGTTATCCTGAACTTTATGAGATGATAGCGTTCATAAATCTAAGTAGGCCGCTAAACATTAACAAGCATAATAATTTAGACAGATTATAATGTCAGAGGATCCTCATTCTACAAAAGTTAAGGAGTAACCAAATTAGTAATCTGTTAAATAATTAAGTAAACAAGAGAAACGATTAATTAAAATAAGAATAGTAAAAGATTTAGGAATAGTGAATATAGTGAATAGTGAATTTATTGTAATAATATACCGATCTAAAATTGTTTATAGATTATGAACAAGTATAGGATAAGAACAAAAAGTTAAAGTGTGATATTTTAGTATTGACAGAAGGAAGAAAGAATAATCCAGTTAAATAATTAAAGTACAGAGAACAGAGAAATAGAATAAGAATCACCTAAAGCGGAGGAGAACAAATGTCTGAGACCAGAGGCAGAGGATAGAGGGTGTACTGAGCGTCAGTATCAAAAGAGTCATATTAGAGGAAACATATACATATAATGTTATTATTATCTTATTCATGTTGTATTGTATGATAGTATAGTAGGTGCACAATATTAAATAATATTAAATTGTTACTATCAGAGTTAAGTTAGGAAGTAGTTCATAGTACTAGTGAAATTATACTAGTAGTCAGAAAGTACCGGAACTTCGTGTGGCAACTTCTCTGCCTCGTCCGTGTGGTATGTAACCTACTCTCCAGGCGTATAGACTCAGTGCGGCTACGCATGAGAATGGGAAAGACTAACGTTGCCGGAAATCAATCGAAATACAGTGCAGCTCTCAGCTTCGTTTAATGAAGACGTGTAATACAGTGCAGCTCTCAGCTTCGTTTAATGAAGACATGCAATACAGTGCAGCTCTCAGCTTCGTTTAATGAAGACGTGTAATACAGTGCAGCTCTCAGCTTCGTTTAATGAAGACGTGAAATACAGTGCAGCTCTCAGCTTCGTTTAATGAAGACGTGTAATACAGTGCAGCTCTCAGCTTCGTTTAATGAAGACGTGTAATACAGTGCAGCTTTCCGCTTCGTTTAATGAAGACGTGTAATACAGTGCAGCTTTCCGCTTCGTTTAGTGAAGACGTGTAGGTATATGTGATAAAATGAGCTTGAAAGAGCAGAGGCCAAGTGTATGGAGAAGAAGCAATGTCTCGGACCCGAGTGTATGAATGGCACAAGCGCTTCACAAGTGGCCATCCTTCAACGGATGATGATCCACGTTCAGGAAGACCCAGATCGGCAAGAACGGAAGAAATGATAGCTCGAGTTGCACAAGAAACCAGACGAGACCGCAGACAGTCAATAGATGATGTGGCTACTTTGTTAGGCATTTCGCATGGTTCTGTGCAGTCCATTCTCCACAATGATTTGAAAATGCAACGTGTGCGTGAGCACGTTGTTCCAAGAAGCCTACCAGATGAGCAGCGGGAACAGCGGCAACTGGTTAGTGGAGACCTGATTGGCAGGGTGGACTAGGATCCAACTCTCTTGCACAGAGTGATCACAGTGACAGACATGGTGTTTCCTTTACGACCCGCAGCCAAAGCGTAATCTTCAACGTGAAAATCTCCCGGCTCACCACGGCAAAAGAGATTCCGTGCCGACTGATCAAAGGGGAAAGTAATGCTTGAAGTGTACTTTGATATCCAGGGTCTCGTACATTTCGAGTTTATTCCTGAGTGTCGAACTGTCAGCAAGAAGGCGTATGTTGCAATTCTTCGGCATCTTCGTGATGCAGTTCGACGAAGAAGACCCAACTTGTGGCAAGGACAGAATTCGGTTCTCCATCATGACAATGTCCCAGCACATCGGTCGCTCTTGGTAAGAGAATTCCTCGCACAACACAAAATACCTGTCCTTCCACAGACACTATACTCTCCAGATCTTGCTCCAGCAGATTTCTACTTATTTCTAAAGGTCAAAGCCCTACTCAAGGGACGGCGGTTTACGTCATCCAAAGAGGTGAAAATTCATGCGACAAGCGCTCGGCGAGCAAGTGACCAAAGATGGGCTGCAGGAATATTTCGAGAAGTGATATGGACGCTGGCAGAAGTGTGTCACTGCCCAGGGGGCGTAGTTTGAAGGCGGTGTTGTGTAAATGGTTATATGCCATCTGCAACTAAGGTTGCACATGTCTATACGCCTGGAGAGTAGATGACATACTACAGTACATGGGCAAGACAGAGAAGTTGCCTATAGAGCATGGCGTTGCCATCCAAAGTTCCGGTACTTTCTGACTCTACTAGTATATGAAGCTTCCACTGCAAGAATTATGGATGTCACTTTCTTGTCGAAAATGAACCAAGACTGTAAATGCATAGCTTAAGACATATAGAATGTACATACAGAGTTATATGGCATTAACACCGATAGTCATTGTCCAGTAATGATCGGAAAATCACAGTTAAGCTTCGAGCGCTAAGCATTTCAAACTTTCAATTGCTTCTCCTGAAAAATGTATTCTAAATAACATCCATCATTCTTGCAGTGGACTCTTCATATTATATTTGTATTTGATATGGGAATGAGGATTTGAACTGGAATGCATTAAATCCTCCATGTCCAGACAAGATTGATGAGAAATAAATAAATAAATAAAAAGTCTATGTAAGGTGACTCGAAAATGCCATAATATTGGTCTGACGTTATAAAACAATAGCGGTTTCTGAGTTGGACGAGGTGATCAACTGTTCTCATGCAATCCGTTGTTGAAACTTACTACGACATCTTTTCTTGCTGAAAAGTTGCACAAGTCTTATGCATGGTATATTGTGCAAATGTGTACTAACACATCACTCTGGTCATCTGCACTTAGAACGGATTTTGTACTTCACATTGCACTTTTCATTGAAATAACGTATTTCCCTTCCTCTTAAAACCCCCACAGAGATTTAATGCAAGAGCTTACAAAAAATTAGAAACGTTGCAGAATAAAAGCTTAATTAGAGATCTAGATTGCAAAAAAATTAAAACTTTATACGATAAAAAATCATTCACTCATGTCCTGTCACTCCTCTTGGAAACATAGGAGGGTTGTAAACGTTCGCCACCGATCACGATTTGATTGAAGCCAATAAAATAAAAAAAATTACTGTCTCATAATTATATACAAATATATGACTAATGTGGAACTTTCGATGGTTCAATAAGGGTATGACATACAAAATGTTTCATTCCCTGCTTAAACCCCACACTGCTTCAATGATCCATCTCACACAAATCTTACAGGATAAGATATTAATTGCTTGGCTAGCTTATAAAAAAGCTAAAAACCTTATATATATGCAGTATATATGTATATTCATATAGAGAGAGAAGAGAGAGAGGGGTTCTTTCCTTACCCGCGGGGAATTTACTCTCCCGTCTAGCGGGCGAGAACACTCTGATTCCCGCCACACAGAAGCAGTAATAGGCGGACAGGTGCGCGGTCGGAGAACAGCACGTGTTATTCACAGACTAATTCTCACCACATGGAAACAATATGAGGCAGTCTGGCAGGCAAACAACTGTTTTGCACGTGCTATTCGTATACTGTACGCTCTTTCATGACCCTACATCTTGGCTAAGTACAGTATAGTCAGTTGAGTTCTAATGGCTCGTAACAGATACATGTTAGAACAGGGAGTTTTTCTTCCTATATACTCGTACGATAAGTTTGTAAAAACGAAATCTGTAGTAACTGTAAGAAAAAGATTGCGGGAAGAATCTACAGATTCTGCAGTTTCAGATGCATCGAGTTTACGAGATATAGTCAGGAAATTAAGAGACACTGGCATCTTAATTGATAAAAAAAAAACCTCACGCGCGCTGCAGAGTTTTTACTGAAGAAAGTTTGGATGACATTGGTGCTAGGTTCGAAAATTTGCCGCAAAAATATCTCAAGACGTTTAGCGCTGGAGGTTGGTGTAGGCCTATATAAATCAGCAAGAGTCACAACGAAGTTACTTCAATTGAAACTACATGAGACAACACAAGTGCATGAATCCAACCAGGCGATCTTGACAGCAGAGTGAACTTTGTAAACGAGTGATACCTACAAAGTGTTCTTATCGATATGAATAACACGTAAAAAGCAGCTATTTGCCCGCCAAACTGACTCATATTGCTTCCATGTGTTGAGAATTTATTTTTTTATTTTTTTTATTTTAGTTGGTTATTTAACGACGCTGTATCAACTACTAGGTTATTTAGCGTCGATGAGATTGGTGATAGCGAGATGATATTTGGCGAGATGAGGCCGAGGATTCGCTATAGAGTACCTTGCATTCACATTACGGTTGGGTAAAACCTCGGAAAAAACCCAACCAGGTAATCAGCCCAAGCGGGGATCGAACCCGCGCCCGAACGCAACTTCAGACCGGTAGACAAGCGCCTTAACCGATTGAGCCACGCCGGTGGCTTTTGAGAATTAATCTATGAATAACACATGCTATTTGATCACTTGCTCACCTGTCCATCTACTGCTTCTTCCGTGTTGCGGGGATCACAGTGCTGTCGTCCGCTAAACGAGAGAGTGAAATCCCCGCGGGTAGGGATAAAACCTCTCTGTATAATGATTTGGATTAATAAGACATTAGATCTACAAGAAATAATTGTTTCTTTAATCCCAATTAACGTAGTAACTGATTTCTAAGATGGAAAATATTCAGATAATTTATTAGCGCAAATGGATGTACAAACTCAAGTAAACCTTTTCTGCCAGGGCTGCTTGGAAAATTATTGTTAAATACTGACATGCATTCTAAATGACGAAGAAGTATGTACTGATGATGATTCTACTCGTTAAATAAGAAGAATAATGACACAGATAAACTATTTGGCTCGAATATTGCCCTGAATTACAATGTCTACTTTCTCATCACAACTGTGCAGCAATACAGAAATCGTTAAATTAACGGACAGATACATCGACGTATGTACACACATTTCACCAATATTTTTCCATAATTAAATTAGCGTTACAAATACACAGAAGTTTAACTTTGTATCAAGAGAACTCATACGACCCTGTGTGAGTTTGACGTGTACTTTGTTATTGCTATAGGCTAACACATTTATACTATTAATTTAAATGAATTATTCACATACAGACTTAAGTTACTACAAATAATAAGCCTGAGATTATCGATAAGCTCATTTTAGTGCAAAGTATTAGAACAGTGATATTTTTTAAGGTTAGTGAAATCAGTATAGTGTCGGTGAAATGTGTCGTAGTTTCAGTGCAGTGAGTGGTTGACAGCGAGTACTTGTGCGCGTTTGGACATATCATACTCGTGGGTTTTAGTTAGAACTTAGGGTTAAGATGTAAATTTGATTTACTTTAAATGGTATTTTAAGTGATCGTGCTTCATTTAATTTAAGATGCTCCTTGTTAATATTATTACACTAATGTTATTAGTTTATTATTATTATTATTATTATTATTTATTAGTATTAATTATTAGTAGGTTTGTTATTATTGTCATTATTGAGTGTAATTAGTTATCATTACCACCGGTTATTTACCCATTTGCAGTGTGAATAAATACATACACATAAACATATACATTATTAATTTACAAATGAACGAAATGAGTCGGTCTTATTGTGTGGTGTTAATACCTTAATGTTGTTAACTCTATGTGGTTCCTAGGATATGAAATCGTGATAATACTAAAAACGACAAAACAAAATTGCTGTTAAGTTCATTTTATGTGCTTTAATAATTACAATATAACTGAAACTTAATCATTCTTGTTGCATGATGTTAACACAGTCTACGTTAAGTATAAGTTATTTTGTTGCTAGAATAAAAAATCGTGGTAATATAAGGTCAGTTGTAAAAACAATTAACCTCACATTAATCTTGAGTTATACTTAGCTGAGAATTTTTAGTTGTGTAAATACTAACTTTGGTTCATTTTGTCTTAACTTTAAAGTTATATACATATAACTGACGAATCTTCTCAAGTTAATCATATTAAATTAAGTTTAGAGAAAATATTTCTGAAAGAAAAGAAGAGAAAAGTTCCTTCTTATAAGTAAATTGGTGAGTAAAGTTTACTTTCATTGTATTTAAACAGACTTTTGTTAATTTTTAAGTTCCGACTGTGGTGAAATGATACTACACACACTTTTAATATTTCTTCTAGGTAAAGTTAAATTACAAATTAATGTAATTATTTCCAAGTTTTTTATTATTCTAATAACTCATATGATAATACTGAATGCCGCCGTGCTCCTTCGTCCGTTGGACTCGATGACAACAAATTTAAAATGGGATTTTGATTACCAAAATTTGCAGTGGGAGAATCTGAATAAAGGTTGCGTCCTCAGTTACAACCACAAACAAAATGAAATCATGTTCTGAATCCAAAGTCCATGATCCTCCTCACACACATTGAAACACATATCCAGGAAGCGGTGAATTACATAATTTCTCCCTCATTGGTGAAACTGACTTTACATACGAATTTCATCAAGTTTCGAGATGTTGCCATATACTACGTATATTACTGCAAATGTCACTTAGTACTAAATCTAGTTTACATGTTCATGACTAAGTTTTATACAACATATTATGTAGAAATTAGAGATGAACAACGATAGAGAAAGCAAGACTAACAGCGCCCGCAAAGCCGGAAACCCGCACGACAATGTTGTATACGTCGCGTCGTTGACGTAAAGACTGCTTGTAAGTGTTTCGAGACGTCGAGATTTATCACTCCCGAAGTCCCTAACGTCAAGCAGCCTTGAATCGCCACAGTTGTTTATACCTGACTGAACTTTTATCTACTTTGGCAACTGTTATATATGTATAAACAATCAAGTAGCCTATTAGAAACATCATCTCTACCTTTCAGTGTATAGGCTAATAATCCCTTCCCCAGTCTTTATTTAATTACTAGGCCCTTATTAAAAGGCTAGGGATTTTCTTTTCATATGTTTGAAATCGAGTGTGCAATCTCAAGTAAAAATATAGGTATTAACGTTATGATTTATGTTTCTTGGAAATGCAAATTTATTTGAGAATTGTTTTTTTTTTTTCTATTTATATAACCATGGATAATATCATATAATAGAACGAGAACATTTTGATAACTAACATACTGTTCTGTTTGGTCTTTATGTCTCATTTAAACATTTATAATATTGTTTATTTCAATTATATATGTTATTGAAAGTTACGAAATCTTTCCGCGCCGACCAAATGCTATTTCGAGAATGATGAGCGAGACTCGAAGCGCACGAGAATGACGAGACGAGACTCGAAAGACAAATGCAACGAACACAGCGAGAGAGAGCGGCAGTTAGTTTTGTTCATCCCTAGTAGAAACTAACCTTCAGTCATTTACTAATATTCAGCTAAAAATAACCTATTGTTAGTTGCTTTCATACAACTGGGCCTAAAACTAACATAAGGAAATTCGTTTTAAGTTAAACTCTGTCTTAAACTCAATGGGCCGTATTCATTGACATTTTTAGCGCGGGCTTCCGGTGGATGATGCACGTTTTTCGTATTCATAAACCAGTGTTAGCGATAGGATATGATCTGAATTCTGTACTAGTAACCAGTGGATAGCCGGGGCTAGCTTAGTACGCTCGTAGCGCGTGCTGCGAAATGTCTATGAACAGCACCCAATCTTGTTTACGTAATATTATCCCAATATGGTTGGTAGAATACGAAACTGACAAGAAAAATCGCCATTACATTCATTTTACGAATATCGCATTATAACTGAATCTTAGATTCAATCCTGTTATGGCGTAGCATTAACACAATCCATGTCAACTCCACGAGTAGGCAGGCCTCTATGGTTGCTAGGATACGAAATCATAGTACTAAAAGAAATCGCTGTTAAGTTAATTTTATGAGTATTATTAATTACAATTTATTAAACCTTGGATTCTGTCTTGTTACGTCGCGTTTGCACAATCTCTGTCTGCTAATTGGCGTTCCTCTCTCTCGTAATGGACGCGGCACGAGCCGCGCTGTCAAAACAAAACACTGACGCTGCACAAAAACAATATCAATCAGCGTGATGGCACTCGCAAGACACGTAACGTGGGAGAAACAGTTGCCGGTCGCCGCCCGCCTCCTCCCCTCGCACCACCGCCTCCCTGGCGCACTCACTCCACCCTTATTATTACCCTTTACCTTATCTCCGTGCTCCAACCAAGCAGAATATATAATTTGCATTTTTCCTCCCCCGGATCCAATGGGGTGTGCGAGATTAGGCCGCCAGCTATTTGCAGAGAAAATAGTGCGGCAGCCGAGATTGGCTCCACTTTTTCTGAGGAATTACATTACTTAAGCCACGAGTTGGTAATCATATTGAAAGGGGGCGGCGAAGCAATTTTCGCTTATTTTTTCGTTAATGGGTTTATCTCGCACATTCAACCCCCAACAAAGGTTCGAGTGAAGTAACAAGAAAAAAAAGTTTTCGTAATAAACTAATGGATTTTTAAACGCCGCTGCGTCGCGGCGCAAGACCTTACCTTTCTGCTGTCGCGGGGTTCTGGAGGTAGGTCCCCCGCCCCCCTCTGGGTGCACTGGGGGCGTGGGCTGTCTTGTGCCCTTGGAGTTGGTGCTACAGCTGGAGGCAGAATCGCGGTCCGGAACTTCCTCCTTGATGAGCTTGGGCTCCATCGAGGCTGCGGGAAAAATGCAGGATGGATTAACATCTCACGACAGTGAGTATGAATCGGTTAACGAAGAGTAACATCTTACAACAGTGAGTATGAATCGGTTAACAAGAGTAACACCTATAACAATGAGTCTGAGTCGGTTATCAAAGAATAATATCGCAGAACAGTAAGTACAGACAAGTTAACGTGGAGTAATATCTCACAACTGTGAGTATGCATCAGTTAACGAAGAGTAACACCTATAACAGTGAGTCTGAGTCGGTTATCAAGGAGTAATATCTCAGAACAGTAAGTATAGACATGTTAACGTGGAGTAATATCTCACAACTGTGAGTCTGAATCGGTTAACGAAGAGTAACACCTTACAACAGTGAGTCTGAGTCGGTTATCAAGGAGTAATATCTCGGAACAGTAAGTTAAGTTAACGTGGAGTAATATCTCACAACTGTGCGTCTGAATCAGTTAACGAAGAGTAATACCTTACAGCAGTGTTGCTGAGTCGGTTATCAAAGAGTAATATCTCAGAACAGTAAGTTAAGTTAACGTGGAGTAATATCTCACAACTGTGAGTCTGAATCAGTTAACGAAGAGTAACACCTTACAACAGTGAGTCTGAGTCGGTTATCAAGGAGTAATATCTCAGAACAGTAAGTTAAGTTAACGTGGAGTAATATCTCACAACTGTGCGTCTGATTCGGTTAACGAAGAGTAACACCTATAACAGTGAGTCTGAGTCGGTTATCAAGGAGTAATGTCTCAGAACAGTAAATTAAGTTAACGTGGAGTAATATCTCACAACTGTGAGTCTGAATCGGTTAACGAAGAGTAACACCTTACAACAGTTGAGTCTGAGTCGGCTATCATGGAGTAATATCTCAGAACAGTAAGTACAGACAAGTTAACGTGGAGTAATAACTCACAACTGTGAGTCTGAATCGGTTAATGAAGAGTAACACCTTACAACAGTGAGTCTGAGTCGGCTATCAAGGAGTAATATCTCAGACCAGTAAGTATAGACAAGTTAACGTGGAGTAATATCTCACAACTGTGAGTCTGAATCGGTTAACGAAGAGTAACACCTTACAACAGTAAGTCTGAGTCGGTTATCAAGGAATAATGTCACAGAACAGTAAGTATAGACAAGTTAATATGGAATAATATCTTACAACTGTGAGTCTGAATCAGTTAACGAAGAGTAACACTTTACAGCAGTGTGTCTAAGTCGGTTGTCAAGGAGTAATATCTCAGAGCAGTAAGTTAAGTTAACGTGGAGTAATATCTCATAACTGTGAGTCTGAATCAGTTAACGAAGAGTAACACCTTACAACAGTGAGTCTGAGTCCGTTATCAAGGAGTAATGTCTCAGAACAGTAAGTATAGACAAGTTAACGTGGAGTAATATCTCACAACTGTGAGTCTGAATCGGTTAACAAAGAGTAACACCTATAACAGTGAGTCTGAGTCGGTTATCAAGGAGTAATATCTCAGAACAGTAAGTATAGACAAGTTAATGTGGAGATATATTTCAAAAGTGTGAACATGAATCAGTTAACGAAGAGTAACATCTTACAACAGTGAGTCTGAGTCGGTTATCAAGGAGTAATATCTCAGAACAGTAAGTATAGACAAGTTAATATGGAATAATATCTCACAACTGTGAGTCTGAATCGGTTAACGAAGAGTAACACCTTGCAGCAGTGAGTCTGAGTCGGTTATCAAGGAGTAATGTCTTACAACATGCGGTTGAACATGTCAGAGTGGTGAAACATTAAAACAATGAGTATTAACAAGTTAGCGTGGAGTAACATCTTACAACAAGTCTGAACAAGTTAATGTGGAGTAACATGCTGAAACAATGAGTCTGAACAATATAACGTGGAATAACATGCTAGAATGATTCTGAACAAGTTAACGTGGAGCAGCATGTCACAACAATGGTTCTGAACAAATTAACGTGGAGTAAAATGTTTTAACAATAGGTCTGAACAAATTAACGTGGAGTAGCATGTTACAACAATGAATCTGAACAAGTTAACGTGAAGTAGCATGTTACAACAATGAATCTGAACAAATTAACGTGGAGTCGCATGTTACAACATTGAATCTGAACAGATTAACGTGGGTTAGCATTTTATAACAATGCATCTGAACAAGTTAATGTGGAGTAACATATTAGAATGAATCTGAACAAGTTAACGTGGAGTAACATGTTACAAGAATGGGTATGAACAAATTAACGTGGGTTAGCATGTTATAACAAAGAATCTGAACAAATTAACGTGGAGTAACATGTTACAACAATGAGTCCAAACAAGTTAATATGAAGTAACATGTTGAATGAGTCTGAACAAGTGAACCTGGAGTAGTATGTTACAGCAGTGGGTCTGAACAAATTAACGTGAAGTAACATATTACAACATTGCTCTCAACAAGTTAATGTGAAGTAACATGTTTTTTATTTAGCTGTTTAACGACGCTGTAATAACTACGAGGCTGATTCGCTATAGATTACCTGACATTCGCCTTAAGGTTAAGGAAAACCTCAGAAGAAACCCACCCAGGTAATCAGCTCAAGCGAGAATCGAACCCACGCCCGAGAAAACTCCGGATCGGAAGGAAGGCGGCTCAGCCGACAGAGCTACGCCGATGACTCAGTAACGTGGTACAGCAATGAATTAACATCTCACAACAGAGCGTCTGAACATGTTAGCATGAATTACCTTCTCACAACAGATAGTCTGAATACGTTAGTGTGAATTAAGGTCACACAACTGTGAGTCTGAATAAGTTAGCGTTGCACAACAGAGATTCGGAATAAGCGTAAATTAATTTCCCACAACAGAAAGTCTGAATAAGTTAGAGTGGATTAGCTTTCTACAAAATATACTTTGAATTAGTTGGTATGAATTAAATTCTCACAAAAGTTGGTCTATATGAGTTAACGTAAATTAACTTCTCACGACAGTGAATCGGAATAAGGGTAAATTAATTTCCCACAACAGAAGATCTGAACAAGTTAGAGTGGATTAGCTTCCCACAAAATATAGTTTGAATAAGCGTGAATTAACTTCTCACAACAGATAGGCTGAATACGTTAGCGTGAATTAACTTCTCATAAACAGAAGGACTGAATACGTTAGCGTGAATTAACTTCTCACAACAGATAGGCTGAATACGTTAGCATGAATTAACTTCTCAATACAGATAGGCTGAATACGTTAGCGTGAATTAACTTCTCACAACAGACAGGCTGAATACGTTAGCGTGAATTAACTTCTCACAACAGATAGGCTGAATACGTTAGCGTGAATTAACTTCTCATAAACAGACAGGCTGAATACGTTAGCGTGAATTAACTTCTCACAACAGATAGGCTGAATACGTTAGCGTGAATTAACTTCTTACAACAGATGGACTGAATACGTTAGCGTGAATTAACTTCTCACAACAGATAGGCTGAATACGTTAGCGTGAATTAACTTCTCACAACAGATAGGCTGAATACGTTAGCGTGAATTAACTTCTCACAACAGATAGGCTGAATACGTTAGCGTGAATTATCTTCTCACAACAGATGGACTAAATACGTTAGCGTGAATTAATTTCTCACAACAGATAGGCTGAATACGTTAGTGTGAATTAACTTCTCACAAACAGGTGGAATGAATACGTTAGCGTGAATTAACTTCTCACATACAGATAGGCTGAATACGTTAGCGTGAATTAACTTCTCACAAACAAATGGACTAAATACGTTAGCGTGAATTAACTTCTCACAAACAGATAGACTGAATACGTTAGCGTGAATTAACTTCTCACAAACAGATAGACTGAATACGTTAGCGTGAATTAACTTCTCACAAACAGATAGGCTGAATACGTTAGCGTGAATTAACTTCTCACAAACAGATGGACTGAATACGTTAGCGTGAATTAACTTCTCACAAACAGATAGGCTGAATACGTTAGCGTGAATTAACTTCTCACAAACAGATGGACTGAATACATTAACGTCAATTAACTTCTCACAAACAGATAGGCTGAATACGTAAGCGTGAATTAACTTCTCACAAACAAATAGACTGAATACGTTAGCGTGAATTAACTTCTCACAACAGATAGGCTGAATACGTTAGCGTGAATTAACTTCTCACAACAGATAGGCTGAACACGTTAGCGTGAATTATCTTCTCACAACAGATGGACTGAATACATTAGCGTGAATTAACTTCTCACAACAGATAGGCTGAATACGTTAGCGTGAATTAACTTCTCACAGCAAATAGTTTGAATACGTTTGTATGGATTAACTTCCCACAACAGATAGGCTGAATACGTTAGCGTGAATTAACTTCCCACAGCAAATAGTTTGAATCAGTTAACGTGAATTAACTTCTCACAGGAAATAGTCTGAATAAGTTTGCGTGGATTAACTTCCTACAGCAGATAGTTTGAATCAGTTAACGTGAAATAACTTCTAACAGCAAATAGTTTGAATAAGTTTGTGTGGATTAACTTCCCACAGCGGATAGTTTGAATCAGTTAACGTGAATTAATTTCTCACAAACATATAGTTTGAATCAGTTAATGTGAATTAATTTCTCACAGGAAATAGTCTGAATAAGTTTGTGTGGATTAACTTCCCACAGCAGATAGTTTGAATCAGTTAACGTCATTTAACTTCTCACAGGAAATAGTCTGAATAAGTTTGCGTGGATTAACTTCCCACAGCAGATAGTTTGAACCAGTAAACGTGACTTAACTTCTCACAGGAAATAGTCTGAATAAGTTTGAGTGGATTAACTTCCCACAGCAGATAGTTTGAATCAGTTAACGTGAATTAACTTCTCACGGGAAATAGTCTGAATAAGTTTGTATGGATTACCTTCCCACAGCAGATAGTTTGAATCAGTGAACGTGAATTAACTTCTCACAGGAAATAGTCTGAATAAGTTTGTGTGGATTAACTTCCCACAGCAGATAGTTTGAATCAGTTAACGTGAATTAACTTCTAACAGGAAATAGTCTGAATAAGTTTGTGTGGATTAACTTCCCACAGCAGATAGTTTGAATCAGTTAACGTGAATTAACTTCTAACAGCAAATAGTCTGAATAAGTTTGCGTGGATTAACTTCCCACAGCAGATAGTTTGAATCAGTTAACGTGAATTAACTTCTCACAAACAGATAGTTTGAATCAGTTAACGTGAATTAACTTCTCACAGGAAATAGTCTGAATAAGTTTGTGTGGATTAACTTCCCACAGCAGATAGTTTGAATCAGTTAACGTGAATTAACTTCTAACAGCAAATAGTCTGAATAAGTTTGCGTGGATTAACTTCCCACAGCAGATAGTTTGAATCAGTTAACGTGAATTAACTTCTAACAGCAAATAGTCTGAATAAGTTTGAGTGGATTAACTTCCCACAGCAGATAGTTTGAATCAGTTAACGTGAATTAACTTCTCACAGGAAATAGTCTGAATAAGTTTACGTGAATTAACTTCCCACAGTAGATAGTTTGAATCAGTTAACGTGAATTAACTTCTCACAGGAAATAGTCTGAATAAGTTTGCGTGGAATAACTTCCCACAGCAGATAGTTTGAATCAGTTAACCTGAATTAACTTCTCACAAGAAATAGTCTGAATACGTTTGCGTGGAATAACTTCCCACAGCAGGTAGTTTGAATCAGTTAACGTGAATTAACTTCTCACAGGAAATAGTCTGAATAAGTTTGCGGGGATTAACTTCCCATATCAGATAGTTGGAATCAGTTAACGTGAATTAACTTCTCACAGGAAATAGTCTGAATAAGTTTGCGTGGATTAACTTCCCATATCAGATAGTTTGAATCAGTTAACGTGAATTAACTTCTCACAGGAAATAGTCTGAATACGTTTGCGTGGATTAACTTCCCATAGCAAATAGTTTGAATCAGTTAACGTGAATTAACTTCTGATAGGAAATAGTCTGAATACGTTTACGTGGATTAACTTCCCATAGCAGATAGTTTGAATCAGTTAACGTGAATTAATTTCTCACGGGTAATAGTCTGAATAAGTTTGCGTGGATTAACTTCCCATAGCATATAGTTTGAATCAGTTAACGTGAATTAACTTCTCACAGGAAATAGTCTGAATAAGTTTGCGTGGATTAACTTCCCATAGCAGATAGTTTGAATCAGTTAACTTGAATTAACTTCTCACAGGAAATAGTCTGAATAAGTTTGCGTGGATTAACTTCCCATAGCAGATAGTGTGAATCAGTTAACGTGAATTAACTTCTCACAATAGTCTGAATAAGTTAGCGTGAATTAACCTCTTAGGCCCACAACAGAGAGTCTGAACAAGTTACTGTGAATTAATGACTCTGAGACTGAGCAAGTTAGAGTGGATTAACATCTCACAACAGAGAATCCGAACAAGTTAGAGTGGATTAACATCTCACAACAGCGCCCGCTATAAAAATTCCAATATCCGCGCGCATCTGCCGGCCTCACGTCGAATATGAGTATTGATATCGGCGGGGACAGCGGTCAAGGCGCGCCAGTTGGGGTGCATCGTAAGAACTCCCTAATTGAAACCGCAGCAGCCCTGACGTACGATGAGCCACAGGGTGCCAAACAAATGAGGCATGAACGCGATGCTAAGCTGCCTCCTCATTTGCATCTCAGAGCCCTAGGGACCCATGCTGCAAGACGCGGCCAGCTGCCATAGCAACAAGGTCCGACACAGTGCTGAAGTATAGAAAATGATCTGTTTTTGTTTTATTTTCTGTACATCCAAACTTCAGTTCATTCAGTTATTGATTAATCTTCGCTTATTTAGCGATTGACTAATTTCCTTATGCAATTCCTTGTCTATTTATATAATTTTATTTGTCTCTGAAATAATCTCGACATTAATTTAATTTATGTAGATATCGATTTATTAAGTTCTTTAACTATGTAGTCTAATTATTTCTTCCTCTATTTATTACGTAGTTATTCATCTGTTTACTTACATAGATTTATTTACTTACTTTCTTATACATTTATTCATTTTTTAATTTTTCAATTACTAATCTATTAATTAATTAATTTTATTTCTTTATTTTCGCGTGTATTTATTTTCGATCATCAAGTTACCACAGAGATAAGGCCTAAAATACAATTTTCTAATCTAATCTCCAAGAAGGCTAATTAACATGTGAGCCCTAGGGAGAGGAGATTAACCAACCAGGAGATTAACAGTGAAAGGAATGTGCTTAATATTGCGTCATCTATTGGAGCGAAGTAGATAGATAATATTACCGTTACAACGTCAGTTTAAAAAACATGCGCTCTCCTGCATATGTTATTTCCTGTATAGAGGGATTAAAAGACCAGGAGATTAACCGTGATCTAATTTTGTAACTAGGATATTATAAATATGTGTGTATCAGTGTTATCGTTTGTGCTTTGAGTGTTAGTCAATGGAGATGCGTGTGCCCACGTGCGTGACCTTATGACGTCAACATTCATTCACAGCATTACCCCGCTGCGTCTCATTCCCCTGAGATTTTCTCCTGGTTGGAGTACATATCTCATGTAGCTAGGTTACATACATGCAGTTGAGCTTATTATGTACAGTAACGATTAAATCAACTTCAACAACAATTTAGGCTATATATATATATATATTCGTACTGCTATATTGCGCTTCTTAATTCATATCCAACTTTATTTGATAATTTGATAATTTTCTCTGTTCTTGTTTCATACCCACATGAGTATGAAGTATATTTTTAGTTGCCCTTAACTTATTTTTGGTTCTGTTATTTTAGAAATTGTCAGTCTTCTGTCTGTTTCAGTAGTAACCACGACATTGTATTGTTACTGTAGTAACTTTCACTTGCACTGTATCTCCATAAAAATTTAATCTTCATTTCTTCTATTTCAGTAGAGACGTCCAATTTTCTATACTGTGTTCTATAATATTCACTTTCTATTACTTCTTTTTCCACATAAATTTTCAATATTCTGATTCAGTAACAGTCTTTACTTTTGATTGATTCTGTATCCGTAGCAATTTCAATATTCTGTCCTTCCTTAGTAATATTCAATTTTAATAGTTTCTGTTTCCTTAGTAACTTCCAATGTTCTATATGTTTCCAGAGTAATATTCACTTGTCATTGCTCTCGTTTCCGAAGCAACTTTCAATGTTCTTGTGTTTTCGTAGTAACATTCATTTGTCATTATTTCCATTTCCATAGCAACCTACAATGTTCTCAGTGCTTCTGTAGTAACATTATTTTGTCATTGTTATCGTTTCCAAAGAAAACTTCCCTTTCCCCTGATTGTTTCCATAATAATAGCATTTTCTCTTAAAATTTCATAGTAAATATTTTTATAGATACGTTCCCTTACTTAATGTCAGTTTTCTGACACATCGTCTGTATGGAACTGATGTCCCAAAGTACAGATATTGCATTATATCTCTTCCGGTAATTGGCCTTTGAGTTTCAAGTGACTTATCTTGATCGTGGGCATTAAAGAACTAAAAAAGAAGACAAAAGATATCTGGTTGCTTTCATTCCCATGCTCTGGTCACTGCTTGCCTGAGTGTAAGGTGAGAGATTAGACATGTTTTTTCTCGCAGATTATTACAACCTTTTGCTATCTCTTCTCTCTCGCCGCAAACTGTGACGTTGCAGAGAGGCAGAGATATAATTAAAAATCAGTACGACCTAAATTACTCATATGTGAATTTTTTTAGTGGATGATTTTACGAAGCTTTGTCAATTGGTGTGGTTATGTAGCATCTGAATGATATGAAAGCGAAATGAGTCCAAAAGTTACCCAACATTTGCTCTTAATGGGCGAGGGAAAACTCCTTAAAAAAGCTCAACCAGGTAACTTGTCTTCACCAGGATTTGAACCCGGGATCGTTCGTTTCACGGTCAAATGTGAATTAGCAGGTCAGCAGATTAAAATAAGTACAGGTACATTCGTAAAGATTACGGTTTATGGAAGTATTAATTTGGGGCTCACAAGCTCTTTTGGGCTTGGCATAAGGCGTAGGTGTTGTGGTTAACACTTCGTCCCGACCGCCTTTTACCGCTAGAATGATCTCACCACTATTCTGACGCGAATCCAGGATCTTCCAAATCGTAGCATGTTACTACAACCAAATGATCCACTACGCTTCTCCAATTAGTAAAGCATATGCAATTACAAATTCTCTTTATCGTTAAATCCAAGGATACACGCTTTAACATCTGTGGTCATATCGCGTGTTTAGGATCTTTGGGTATACCAGTAGGCCGTTCTTACTATTGTTGAGTTCATGTTTCTGGTGTGTGTTGTAGATGGCTTGTGTTCATGTAACTGATTTTGATTAATGTTTATGATATTTGTCTGTTCTTTTTTTTTCCCCTTTTATCATTTTCCATTTTAATTTGTATTTACACTTGTATCTGTTTCATCTCTTTTTTTCATGTTATATGAAATTTTATGTTTTTTAAACGAATATTTGTACTGTCTATTGTAACTGGGGCTTTGTTCTGTTATAGGCATAAATAAATAAATAAATAAATAAATAAATAAATAAATAAATAAATAAATAAATAAATACATACATAAATAAATAAATATTGGTGATTCAGGTGATGATGAATTATGGCATGTAAATTTTCAATCCGATATTTTCCTTTGTGACTGAGGGAAACCAGATTGATCGATTGCGGGGTTTGAACCCGAGAACTCCATAATCCCAGTCCCAAATGCTACTGTCTGAACCAATTCGCTCGGTCCTAGGAATTGTAGTTAACGGTGTTCATTATTTCTTTCTGGGAGGTTACTTGATACCGGTACCAATTTCGATAAAACATTCTTTGATGAATATAGAAAATGTTGAGGAACATACAGGCACGCAAAACAATATTCCGTATGATTTGTTCCGTTTAAAGAACGCGAAGACGTCGTCAAGGCGACGTCAACAATGACCACGCAGAGCATCCCCTGCACGAGCCATGCGCGTCGTCTTGCAGCGGCAGGCACTTGTTTCGCGCCACCTGGCGGTTCTCAGGCGCTCGCACAATCAATTAAAAATTCCGGGCTGCAGTTACGTCAGCGCCGCAGGGCACGGAACTGTTCCGTAATCGGAACCCCTCCGCAATAAGCGGTCCCATAATTCACGTGCGGGTTCTGATATTGGTAAAGTTGAGCACGTGACGACAGGAACAGACGGCAAGGAGCGTGCCCCCCACTCCAACGGGGGGCGGAGAAAACCTGTCTCACACAGCGAACCCGGGCCACTTCATTGACGAAGCATCCGAGTTGATTGTATCACACAAACAAGCAGAGTATCGAGGGAAATGTAGCGAGTCCTTTATACAGCAGATTGAGATAAAGAACGAAAAGTAACCAAATGAAAATAAAGTAGGGTCCTATGTAGTAGTTATGATGTCATACAAACGCAGTAACGAAGGAAAATGAAGCGGATCACTCATATCGAAAATTAGAACACAAAAGCAAAAGAAACTGTCGAAGTAAAATTAACTAAGTCCTTATGAAGTAGTGTACGAAGCAACATTAATAAACAACCATTATACCCGTAGACATGAAGTGAAACGGAAATTACAAATTATATCAAGTAGGTTATGAGATCATACAAACAAACATTACAAAAATAAAATATAACAGGAGTTAAAGTAGATTACGAGGCCATGTAAACAAACAAACAAAGAAACAAACATTATAGAATAAAATGTAGCGGAAGTTATACAACTAGATTATGAGACGATACAAACAAACATTATATATATATATATATATATATATATATATATATATATATATATATATATACAACGGGAGTTACATAAAGTAAACCAGGGCTGGGCACCGGGAGCGAATCCAGACTCTAAACGGGGACGCTTAATATTCATCCGTCACGGCATCAACCCTGCGCTGTGTTCGGCGGGGAAGAAAAGGGTTGATGAGAAGTCATATGGCTCTCCGTGAGAGAGTAGAATTCGCTCTTGGTGCCCAGCCCGATGTAAACAAACAAACATTATAGAATAAAATGTAGCGGAACTTAAATAACTAGATTATGAGACCTTACAAACAAACATAAAAAATAGACTAAAATAAGGTACCGGGGGGTATTAAGGCCTGGCATGTTATAAGGCCCAGTACCTAGTTTTGCAATTAGTTATACACTTTTGCAAAAAAAGAGCAACAGCTCTTAAGACCTAATTCTTTCTTGCAGGAAACTAAGTAGTGGGCCTTATAACATGTTGGCCTTAATACCCCCCCCCCCCGGTACCTTATAACGGGAGTTAAAGTAGATTACGAGACCATGTAAACAAAAAACAAAAAAAAAAAAACATTATATAATAAAATTTCGCGGAAGTTATATAACTAGATGAGACCATTAAACAAATATTATAAAAATAAAATATAACGGGTGTTAGATAAAGTAGATTACGAAAACATATAAACAAACAAAAAAACAAACATTATAGAATAAAATGTAGCGGAACTTATATTAACAAGATTATGAGACCATACAAACATTATAAAAATAAAATATAATGGGAGTTAGATAAAGTAGATTACGGAACCATGTAAACAAACAAACAAATATTACAGAATAAAATGCAGCGGAACTTATATTAGTAGATTATGACACCACAAAAACAAACACATGAATAAAATGTAACGGGAGTTATATGAAGTAGATTATGAGATCATAGAAACAAACAAAAACAAACAAGCATTACATCGTAGAAATAAAATGTAGCGGGAATTATATAGCTAAAATAGATTGTATGATCATACAAACAAATATTATATCATAGAAAGAAAATGTAGCAGGAGTTATATAGAGTACTCGTAGATTATAAGAACGTACAAACGAACAACAATACTTTTCACAGTTGGTTATTTTACGACGCTTTATCAACTGCTGTGGTTATCTAGAGTATGAATGAGGTCAAGGCGATAATGCCGGCGAAAGGAGTCCACGGTCCAGCGCCGAAAGTTACCCAGCATTTGTTCTTAACGGGTTGAGGGAAAAACATCAACCTGGTAACTTGTTCCAACAAGGATTTGAACCCGGCCCGCCGCAACAATCGGAATCATAGACTAAAAAGAGCTATGAGTTTTTCTTTAGCTGAAATCGCGAAGATCAGTCATTCTCGGTTGTATAGCGGTTACCATGTTAGTGGATTCGTAGGTTCGAAACAGGTCGAAGGCGATGAGTTTTAAAGATGACTATTACACTTTTACAACGTCATACTACTTTTGACCTATAAAACGGTCCGAAAGGACGTCTTTCAACCAATCATGGCTCCCTATCGCACAATTTATCACTTTCCTAGCATTTTACTTTTATCTCTTCCCTAGCATTTGTTTCCTTGTTTGCCAACATTTCAAACTGCAAATTCTATACGATACTATAAAACATGCTTTGCGTTCGTCATTTGTTTCCCGCATAGATAGTCGACTGAAAATGGCGGCTCCGTTCAAACATTTTGGTGAAGCTAACATTAGTGAAAGAGAATTTTATTAAGTCAATTAATATCTACTTTATTTATTAAAGTACTTTATTTCCTCTAATCTTTATACACTTTCTTCTATTTTTCTCACCTCCCTAGCATTTGTTTCTTTGTTTACCAACATTTCAAACTGCAAATTATTTAAGGTTTTACAAAACATGCTTTACGATCGTCATTTGTTTATTGCATAGACAGTCAACTGAAAATGGCGGTTCTGTTCAAACGTTTCGGTGACGCTAACATTAGTGAAATAGAATTTTAGTAAGTCAATTAATATTTTATTGTATTAGAGTACTTCATTTCTTCTAATCGTGTAATAATCAACTAAAGGGAGATTGAACATATTATTTCATTTTACAATCCAAAAGTTCAACGGCTGGAGGTATGAATCATGGCTGCAACTAAAACTATACAACAAATTAATTTCTCAGTATCCTGTTTTAGTTAACATAAGTACTATTACCGGTACATTTAAACTTAAAATCAAAGAAATTATTAAGGGAACTTAACATAGAGTTAGATCATTAATTAGGGGAGAGTTGGGTAGTATCGGACATCGGGTAATATCGGACAGTGCGTTTCTTTCATCTACCACCAGATCGTAATACCTGAATGACATAGTTACGTTTCTGTATGCGACATCATAGAAACGTAACCATGTCATTCAGGTACTATCATCTGGTGGTAGATGAAAGAAACTCACTGTCCGATATTACCCGATGTCTGATACTACCCAACTCTCCCCTACTAAATATTAGTCTTATATACTTGTGATTATTGGTTACAAACTTTTTCAATTTCGATAGATTTTTATTATATGTATAGGTTCTTGTTTTTGTAATCTATGGTGAAGAAAGAATGATGCTGAAACTGATCAGGAAGAGGAAAGGAATTGGTTGGGTCACTGACTGAGAAAAAACTTTCTATTGAAGGATGCACTGGAAGGGATGGTGAACGGGAGAAGAGTCGGGGTAGAAGAAGATATCAGATGATAGATGACATTAAGATATATGGAACATAAGAGAATACTAAGAGGAAGGCAGAAAATAGCAAAGATCGGAGAATGCTGGGTTTACACTGAAAGACCTGCCCTTGGGCAGAACACTAAATGAATGAATGCTATTTCATTGCTTAAATTAATTATTTTGTCTTCTTCTTCTTTCTGCTTATCTACAGTACGGTTTTGACCTCCCGACCACGAGCGTTTGTGCACACGGGGGGAAATTGTTTAATTTATATTTCTGTTTTGTTTAAATATTTGTCATGTTCATTTTTGTTTGATGTATATAATAGTCTTTAATGTATTTTTGTTTCTATTATATTTAATATGCATTTTTGTAGTTTCCCAAAATATGGGTCAGACTAATAAATAAAATTAAATAAATAAATAAATAAAAATTGGACATTTTCTCAGGCAGAAACATAACCCTAGTCATGTCCGCCTACTTGGTCTTGAGGTATCGTGCTGGACTCCTGATCAAGGTAGCCCGGGTTCGATTCCCGGTCGTAATGTCAAGGGGAATTAATTCAAACCTCTTCACGGGGACTGGTTGTCTGTCCATTGTCCCAGTGTATGTGGTGTATCGCAGTGGTCCCACGGTACCCTGCCCCAGTAAACGGAGGAGTCCTGCAGTGTGTGCGTGTGTTCAGTAGAGTTGTGGGTCTAGGCACAATAAGCCTCAGGCTGCAGAAATTAGTAAAAAAAAACCCTAGTCATTACAGAAATAAAACAAAGATAAGAGACTTAAATTACATAAGAAGAAACTTAATAGTGTATTGGGAGAATGGAGGACATAAGCCTACCACGAGTACAGAGGTGGATGTATTCAATGTAAAACCAAAACTTGGTCCTCGCCATAAATAATTTAAAATTCAGGAAAGGGCCCAAAAATCAGTTACGCTTTTCTTTAATCTGGGAAGGATCATTCGTATAATGTTATCATTTCAATGGTTTATCAATTTTATCATAGATGAAATGACAAAGAAACCGAATTATCACGAAATGCGTAAAATGTGCGATGGGATAGTATGTGTCATCCTCATGATACGGATATTTTTAGATTACTGATCCTCTACGCCTGCCTAGAGGCGTTCTCCCCTTGTGTAACGCACCGAAGTGTTTACACAGACGAACAGACGTTCCGTCATCTCACACCCCGTTGCCGTCCACAGCAGTGCACGGGCCGCAAGTTCCGTCAGAAAATGACATGCCGGTGCGACAGGAGGCGGTCAAGTGTCGAGGTCTATTTAAATGTGCCTTGAGGAGCTCGGAAAACCCAGGCGAAAAACTCAGACATCAGAGCTCGAGCCCTGGACTCTGGAATTGCAGACTAACCTGGACGTGGTCATGAGCCGCTCTTGCCCTGCAGAACGGGGCGCGGCGGTACAGGTGAGACCACTTGTTTTGTAGTTGCCCGCCCCTACCCTCGCCGGTAAATAATGCAACTTGTTTACAAAAATTCCCACAGCTACAATTTATAATTCACACACGGACAGTGCCCCACCCCAGCACACAGTTCCGCAAATGAAAATTTGCTGCTGCCATTCATAGCAACCAATTACTATATCCGGCGCCGCATCTCTGCTCTAAATAATAAAAAAAGAATCACGAGCACTGGATCATCCATTACACCATTGTTGTGCATGGACACCGCGCCCAAACGCCGCGCCGTTCCTTCGTAACCACACAAGCAGTTCAACTTTTATTGATTTCTAACTACATGAATTGTTTACTGATTCGTAACCACAGACATAGTTGAGTTTTTATTGAATCGTAACCATAAAATAGAACAATTGCTTTCTGATTCGTAACCGCAGAAATTGTTCAATAGATTTCTATTTCGTCACCATTCAAACAATGTAACATTTTACTGATTCGTAACTATGGAAATACTAATAATGTTTACTGATTCGCAACCACAGAGTTCAACAGAGTTTTAATTTGCCATCATTGAAGCAATTTAATGTTTTACTGATTCGTAACTAAATATATATATATTGCTAATGGCGGGTATTTGATTTTTCGTCATTCGCTCATATGAAGCCAGTTGTGAAGACCAATTTACCGACAGAGTCGTTGCCCAGGTTGCGCCATAGGAGGCTGGTCTACGCTACACCCGCGATGAGATGATGATGGAGATTTGTTTTAATGCTAAATGGGAACCGGAGCTCTCGGAGAAAACCCCTGTGTTACCTGGACCCGGGATTGGCCAACACAAGTTTTAAATCGGGGGTACATCGGGTATCGAACTCGGGTCTACAGGATTATATTATAGGCCTAGGATAAATCCGGTAGTGATGCCGCACTCTTTAAAATTATGTTAATTACTTCCCTCCAAAAAGCTCAAAACGGCTGAAAATTCTGAAGCAAAATATTTCATATATCATGGTTGAGTGTTACAGAAGGTCGTATGGCCTTAACTCTGCCAGGTTAAATAAACCATTATTATTATTATTATTATTATTATTATTATTATTATTATTATTATTATTATATGGGTTTTCATTTTATGTGTGTGTGTGTGTGTGTGTGTGTGTGTGTGTGTGTGTGTGTGTGTGTGTGTGTGTGTGTGTGTGTGTGTGTGTGTGTGTGTGTGTGGAACAGGTGTAGAAATTAAATTTAAAGAACTGGATTCGAGACGTCTCCCCTGGGTACGACGGTAGAGTTGCCGTCTCTGTTCAGGGTGAGACGCCGCTGTGAATTAAATATAAAAACACATGTAAATAAAAACACAATACGTTTCATTTATTGAAAAAAAAATCCTATTTACTAATTAAACAGGTTACAGGTATGCAAGGTTCTCAGAGTACCTATTTATAATTTGGTGATTATTTTGTAATCTCATAATTAAATTCTTTGCTTATTCGTAACTATAGAAATAAAATTGTTAGCTGAGACATGATCTTATTTGTAACTATAGAAATAGTACAATTGTTAGCTGATTCATAATTTTATAATTATTAAGTTCTTCGCTTATTTGTAACTATAGAAATAGTACAAATTGTTAGCTGATTCGTGATCTTATAATTAAATTCTTTGCTAATTTGTACTGTAGAAATAGTACAATATTGTTAGCTGATTTGTAATGTTATAATTAAATTCTTTGCTTATTTGTAACTATAGAAATAATGCAATTGTTAGCTGATTCGTAATCTTATAATTAAATTCTTCGCTTATTTGTAACTATAGAAATAGTACAATAATAATTATTAGCTGATAAATAATTAAATTCTTCGCATATTTGTAACTATAGAAATAGTACAATTGTTAGCTGATTCGTTATCTTATAATTACATTCTTCGCTTATTTGTATCTATAGAAATGGTACAATTGTTAGCTGATTCGTTATCTTATAATTAAATTCTTCGCTTATTTGTAACTATAGAAATAGTACAATTGTTAGCTGATTCGTTATCTTATAATTAAATTCTTCGCTTATTTGTAACTATAGAAATAGTACAATTGTTAGCTGATTCGTTATCTTATAATTAAATTCTTCGCTTATTTGTAACTATAGAAATAGTACAATTGTTAGCTGATTCGTAATCTGATAATTAAATTCTTCGCTTATTTGTAACTATAGAAATAGTACAATTGTTAGCTGATTCGTTATCTTATAATTAAATTCTTCGCTTATTTGTATCTATAGAAATGGTACAATTGTTAGCTGATTCGTTATCTTATAATTAAATTCTTCACTTATTTGTAGCTATAGAAATAGTACAATTGTTAGCTGATTCGTTATCTTATAATTAAATTCTTCGCCTATTTGTTACTATAGAAATAGTACAATTGTTAGCTGATTCGTAATCTGATAATTAAATTCTTCGCCTATTTGTAACTATAGGAATAGTACAATAATTGTTAGCTGATTCGTAATTTTAAAATTTTCGCTTATTTGTAACTATAGAAATAGTACAATTGTTAGCTGATTCGTAATCTTATAATTTTAAACTTTTCGCTTATTTGTAACTATAGAAACAGTGCAATTGTTAGTTGATTGTAATCTCATAATTAAATTCTTCGCTTATTTGTAACTATAGAAATAGTACAAATTGTTTGCTGATGTAGGACTATTTGTAAGGGAACAACAAGAACCGCGGGACCCCGGAGCAAACACGTCACTTGAAGAAGCGAGTCTGCAACGTGACGAATTGTCGCGGAATATGATCGTCAGACTTCTCGTCACTAATTACTTTGATTTGCAAAGAAATGTAGCTATTAGATTTGCCACACCTGTTGTAACAGTGGCGCGGCAGGTGTCGGGAGCCGGAACTAATAAATATGTCCCCTTCCACCCCCGCAACACGTGCGATATCGGCGTTGCTACTATCCACTACGAAGAAAAAATTGTCCGACGCTGAGGTTGCACGTTGTCGTTTGGGGGAAAGTTGATATTGTTATATAGAAGAGCCAACGTTACGGTGGGAACGTCTACTACCATGCAAACACGGTAAAGCCAAAAGTTTGCTTAGGAACGGTGAGAAAAGTCACAGCAACAACAGAAATAAATACAACACATATTTGATGTGAAAATAAAAGTAAAACACCATCGTTGCTATGAAAAATATCAGAAGAAATGGAAGTTTACTATGAAGCAGAAACACTAAAACGAGAAAGTTACTAGAGAAACAGAAGTAAAGATGTTAAAGTGAATATGAAAACACAAATAGAGAGAAGGGAATCCTTCTACAGATGCAGTGACAACGTGTATCACTATCGAACGAAACAGAAAATTTAACATTTCTGTGGATGAGAAGTTTTGCTTACACAGGGAATCCAACCAATGACCACTTAGTTGGAGTCGTTAATCCACAGCAGCGGGCACAATGAAATGTACACATTTAAAATACTAAATTTAAAGTATTAATTTGTAACTTTTCTCCAAAATCTTAAAATAGCCTATGGTAGCTATTTTAAATGTCTAAAATTGTTAAAGTAACTCTAAAACGCAGAACGCGATAACAGCACTGTTTCACTGTGGGCGCAACATCAGACTCGCCATCATCAAGCGTGAGAACGTTTTAAAAATGAGTGTCACAAAGGTGATAAATTATTTCTTACGTTTTATGCGTTTACCATCAATTCAGTTCCTTCAGCATATCTTGAATTATATTACCATTCATAGTTTATTTTCCTGAATCATTATTCAAAATGTCCCGCGCCGAAGCGTCGTGATCTAAAGCATCATGCCGGCTTCATGTTACGGAATACGCGCTGAGTCGAGAGTACTCAAGGGGAAGAAATTTTCTCATGAAACTTCGGCCACTATATGAGACCGGTGTCCACCCAGAATCGTGATGAATTTGGGAAGCTACAATAGGTAATGAAATCCGGTTTCGAAAACCAGCTATTGGGGGATCATCGTGCTGACCACACGATACAACCGTTCTGGATGGATGATCGTTCAACTCTGCTAAGGCATGTGAACGTGAGGCCAGCAGCAGCTAGTCGGCCTTGATCCTTCATGGGCTGTTTACACTACGGATTGTATTGCATTATTCAAAATACAATAAATAAAACCATTTAATGTACATACTGGACATAAATTTCCTTTTCTGAATTGTACACAAAATGTACTGCTTATAATCCTTATGGCCAGTTTGTCCAAGTAATGTTTAATTTTGCTTAACGAATGTTAAATTAACAACCTGTTTATTTTTAACGCTTTGTTAATGTATTTTCCATTTGTTCAACATAATTTTGTTTAAGATAACCAACGCTTAACTATAACGTCTGTTAGCACTATTTTAACTACTCAACAGCAGTTGGTAATGATTCTACACATGTAAGACAATTTTTGATTGGCTAAAATTAATCTTTAAATTCTATATATAGAGTGAGTCATGAAACTTGCATAAAATGACAACCTGTTATAGTAGGCCACGCTCCATAAACAAACAGTTGACAAATGAAAGTTGTAGGTGATGTGCTGAATAATAATTACAAAGTAAGGTTATTATTTCCTCATTGCTATTATGGATACGAAATACGAAAGAAATAAAATAACACTGATGTATTTAAACAGTTCAAAGTATTTTTTAAATGTTATATTACCAGTCATATGCTAAACATTCCCTACAGAGAGAGACAAAATATTAATTTCGCAACTTCTGTTCGAACAGCTGTGGAGACATCGGTCATATTTAACTAATTGTTAAACGAGTTAACTGCCCGAAATCCTACATTTAAAATTAACAAACTGTTAACAATCTACAAATCTAGTCTTTCAGGTAAAGCTCCCTGTAAAGCAGATTTGAATAATTTCAAGGGAAAAATTGTTCCGGGGCCGGGTATCGATCCCAGGACCTCTGGTTGAACGTACCAGCGCTCTTACCAACTGAGCTACCCGGGAACTCCACCCGACACCGTCTCAACTTTTAACAATCTGTTAAACCAAACTGGTGTTGAAAACATACAATTTTATTAATTAACAAACTGTTTAGAGTCTAACAGTCGTTAAATTTTCTAACAATACTTGGAAAAACCGGCCATTAAAGTAAGATATCTGACTCAATTTATAAATACATTGACCGTACTTCAATGGTTCACTCACAAACAACAAACTTGTTTTCAAGTGATGCCAATTGGACACTCTCCGTTTCCTTTCATATCAGGCGTTAATTTCTTCAAAACATGAAGGTACGGATCTCTACACCAGGATAACATTCTTATCCCACGGTCGGAGACTCGTTGTTCGTAAAGGCTAGTGAGGCCCGCTGCGGTGCACTACTGCTTGTGGATTTGGAAGGGGAGGGTCCAGGTAAAATAAACGGTGTACGGCATTCCTGGACATTGACGGGACAGATAGATGCACCGCAGTGTGGGACCGGTTTGGTAATAATACTAATAATGTACATACATTACTATACCCATTTATTTTGCGCCACAGAGTGCAAAATACAAGAAGTAAAAACATTTAATGAGCATACAGCACATAAATTTCGTTTTCTGGATTTTACACAAACGGTATTGTTTATAATCCTTAAAGTGAGATATGTGACTCAATTTATAAATTATGTACTGCAGATACACCCAAGTACACCATTTCTAATATTATTTTACTTACTTGCTTACTTACTGGCTTTTAAGGAACCCGTAGGTTCATTGCAGCCCTCACATAAGCCCGCCATTGGTCCCTATCCTGAGCAAGATTAATCCAGTCTCTACCATCATATCCTACCTCCCTCAAATCCATTTTAATATTATCTTCCCATCTACGTCTCGGCCTCCCTAAAGGTCTTTTTCCCTCCGGCCTCCCAACTAACACTCTATATGCATCTGTTAGGTTTCGTAACAAGCTGTTTTTTACGGTGATGGGTTGTTAGCCCTTCGCCCAACCCCCAAGCTGGAGGACCACCCCTTATCGGCTGTCCACGACTGCTTATTCTATATTCGCAGCTAACCTTCATATCTGGAGGCTGTCTCCTCTATTATTTTACTATTTGCAAAAATTGGCTTTTGAAATTTATATAAACGTTCAAACACATTAGCCCATACTCCAGTGGTTTACTCACAAACAACAAACTTGTTTGCAAGTGATTCCAATTGGACTCTCCCACTTCCCTTCACACCAGGCGTTAAATTCTTCAAAACATAAAGGTCCGGGGTCACAATTCCTACCTTATTTAATTTATTTCTTCATTTCACGCAAGAAGCAAAACAAAAATCTGATTTCAAGTAAACCGCCATTTTATACTTCAATTTCAAATGAAGGCCCATTTATACTTTACTGGAAATTATTCCATTTTATGTGCATCGTTCTCTGACAAATTGATCCCTTTTTGGTCAGCTATGTATCACAGCAGCAGAACTCTACACTCAATTGTTACATTGAATCGTTTCTTTTAACAGTCTAATCTCAGTTAATGTAATTTAACAGCATCATTTGTTTACAAGTTACTTGTAAATTGTTACTTTTACTAACAGGGAAACCTGTAACCGTTACTAAGAAATGACAGTTTAGGCCAATCACACACAAAACCGAAAAGGAAGGAAAATTAAAATTTCTATTGAAACAGTAAGATAAAAACGATTATTGCTACGTAAAAAATATGAGAAAAGTGAAGGCTGTTATGTGAACAATGACAGAACAGTGAAGGTTGCTTTGGAAACTATAAAAGAAAAGTGAAAACTGCTGTGAAAAGCAACGAACACAGAATACATAGAGTAGACAAGAACAGCTTGGAGGTGAAGCCGCTCTTGTGGACAGTCGCCATCATGATGCTACCAAAACATTGGCTCCCGCTTAGCACATGGACAGTTGATTGTGATGTTGCATCGTTGTTTTAATTCATAAATGAACTAATTTCAAGATACCTACATATGGAATTCCTATTATCATAAGATCTTCTATAACGTAATAGCTATTTTGCAATGTTTTGGTAGCAACAAGATGGCGTCAGGTCCATCAAAGCGGCTTCACTCCGTCCAATGGTATTAAGATGCTAGTGTCTATTCTATGTATTCTGTGCTCATTGGTGAAAACGATATGAGAAAAATGAAGGTTCATACAGAAGGAATAAGAAAAAAGTGAAAGTTGCTATGGAGACGATACGAGAAAAAAGTGAAAGATGTTATAGAAATAGGACAATAAAATTAACGTGAATGACACTATTTATGTATATAAAAATAAAATATGATAATATATGGAAACAAATAAAATTGTAACGTGACTACAGAGGCAGAAACAGACGGACTGGAGGATACTGAAGAAAATGAAGATTGCGTATGTGCACAGAAGTAAAAAAGTTTAGTATATGAAAAAACTGAGGGATGATACTAACGCGAATTCAGAAACATCGAATAAAGAGTAACTTATGGAAATGCACAAAATAGCCAAGAGTCCCAATATTAAGAAACGAAAACTGAAGGAACTCAAGTTTACGATGACAATAAAGGTTACTATGGAGACGCGTAGTCATGTCCGCCATACAAATCGGAGGGGATTCACATTTTAATCGACGGTACGTGACGCGTGCTGGCTGACAGTAGCCAGAGCTTCCTGCAGAGCGTCTGGACAGCCTCACGGGCCCAAACAATGCGCCGCCGGCAGACGAGGAGCAGGCCCCGCGCGCGCGCTCTTTACATCATTGCTCCACATCCTCGACTCGTTCAACAGGGAACAACTACGACTGCAATTGGCTCTGTCGACATGTTATGGCAGTGATCGCAAAACGTGGTCTCGCGAGACATGCCCCTGAACGGGCCTGAACCCGGAGAAGTGTAAGTTAGTCACAAAATACCCCTTTTCGTTCCACCCCTTTGTTTAGCTTAGAGGTTAGTCAGTAATATCAGCAGCAGATTCGTTCTGTTATCCAGTGCTGTTTGAAGATTGTTTTATTATTACTTACTAAATTTTTATCGTCACCAATATTCGTACACAGCTAACTTAATATATGCAACTTTTTAAGGGAGTCAAAGTTCGCGAAATAGAAATCGAAGGTTGCATTAGCAATTTGGCGTTCCTTACAGATGTTTCTGAATAATTGAATCCCAATATTGAGAAACCCCACATGTCCATGTTTTTATGATATTGAGTTATATATGATTTTATGCTCGACCATGCCGAAATGTAGTAATTATACACCTGGTAGAAGTCCTTTAATGCATGTCATTAAAGTACACCTACTCATTAAAGTACAGGTGTTTTCAGCCAATGACAACTCAGCTTTGTACCGTTATAAAACCGCAAGTATCGATTATTCTCGGATATGCAATCGAAAGAGAATTAGCGAAAAGTCACGGAGGCTGGAAATCCAATACTGTCGCAGAAGGTTATGTTCTGTTACTATAATAATTAGCGTTAATTGTAAATAATATTCAAATAAATTCAATTTGTCATCTCGTTTTTCAATGTCGAATTCAATAATCAAGGTTATATCAAGTTTAACGGGATTACATCAAGGTCAATGACATTATTGTTCCTCGGAAAAAATCAATACTTTCGCGTCTGCGCACATCTCACAATTCACGTCCTAGAACAAGGTCACTTCCGATCTAAAAAGTCGTATGAAACTCGTCTATAATGGTAATTAAGAAGCTCGTATGAAAATTATGAAACTCGCTTGCGCTCGTTTCATAAACATCCATACTCGCTTCTTAATTACTATCATTATAGGCTCGTTGCATAATGTACTATTATATTCTAAACATGTAGACTCATGATATTATGAAGAGAAACCCCACATATTCCCATCAACATTCATTTTAGCTGAAGTGTTAAGAAAAAAATAATTTGAGCACAAATCTAGATCCGAGATGTTTTTTGTATCTCCTGAAAAGTTTAGTTTTCTAGATATTCCGGTTCAATTGAAGAAATTGAGTGGTTGACTTCAAGGACGTGAAGAGAACATACGTTTCACATGTATTGACACAGCGAAATATTTTTCTATGAAGATAGATGTTTGGGTAGTGCACCTGAAAGAAAATGAGTCTCAGCATTTCCCATGCCTGTAGTCACTTTCAAACATTTCTGAATTAAGAATAAATAAGTAAGCGACATCCTGCAAATTGAATCAATTATTTCAGAAACCACACATGTCCTTAGCTACAAGTCTGAGAAAACTGCAAAAAACTATTTGCAGTTTATAAATATTTGATGTACGCTTTTATCTTTTTAGGGTGAATTTTTCATATGAATAGCAACATTTCTAAATGTTTTAAAGAAAACTTTAATTATATTTGAGAGTGTCAGGTGCCTTAAAGTTCGCAGATATATGTTGCTTCTCAAATACCTGAAATATTTGCTGAAAAGTTATAATAGTTTGTACTTATTTTCTACGCAATGTAATGAAAGTAAAATCTATGTAAGTACAAATCTAGTACACAGGTAATATATTTTGTCCTTCATATTAAAAAAATGAAAAGAAAATTCCTATAACGTTTTAAACTGACTATTACACTTTTACTACGTCACACTACTTTTGACCAATAAAACGGTACGAAAGGACGTCTTTCAACCAATCATGGCTGCTTATCGCACAATTTTATCGCGTCCCTAGCATTTGTTTATTTTTATCACTACCTTAGCATTTGTTTCTTTGTTTGCCAACATTTCAAACTGCACTGGTCTGGACGTCAAAAAACAGAAAATTACAAACCACTCCAGTCGATGCACAGCACTTTCAAATATGACTCACATTGGCATTCAAGAACAAGAATTAATAAAGATCACTGGTCATAGCAATGCATCTTCCCTGAAATCCTATTTACAAATAAATGAAGAGCACCATTCGGAAATCCTGAATAAGTTGAGGGATACACCATGTACATCAACGAGTTCACTTCTTTTACGCACACGTCCAATATAACATCAAATGAACCACCAACCATTAAAACATTCAAATTTGAAAACTGTACCTACTTTCAATAATTGTTTCTTTTAAAATTATTCATGTTTATTTTTTATTTCATCATCGTTAATTAAAATGTTTCCTGTTTATTTCATCATCCCTAATTAAAACTTTTCTAACACTCGTTTATATTATTTAGGTTATGTTATAGCTTCTGCTATATGATATGAATAGTCACGTATCAGAGATTGTTTAATACTAAGATTTATTGAAAATCATCTGTCAAGTGACGTTGATTACTGGGATCGGGATAACTGAAATGGAATGCAACTGTTTTAATAAAAATGAAACTGAATCAACAAAGCCTTCTTGACCAGTAACTGTCCACAGAGTTCAATGAAGATTCCATAGTTGGCACAACTGATAGGAAAACAGCTAATTATAACACACTACTGCCATCTATTAGCGTAATATTATTATTATTATTATTATTATTATTATTATTATTATTATATTATTATTATATTATTATATTATATTATTATTATATTTTTATTATTATTATCTTATTCAGTTTTGTGTGTACTTTGTAAATTTGTAGTGTTTCTGTAACGCAGTTTTTACTCCTGGTTGAGTGTTAGAGAAGACCGTATGGCCTTAACTCTGCCAGGTTAAATAAATAATAATAATAATAATAATAATAATTATTATTATTATTATTATTATTATTATTATTATATTTATAATGTTGAGATGGTACAAATTTGAAGACAGTTTTGTATTTTCGTAAGTCAATTAATATTTTATTGTATTGGAGTACTTCGTTACTTCTAATCTTTATATACTTTCTTCTAATCGCGTAATAGTCAATTAAATCCCACTCGAGTTTTGATTTTCTCTAGATAAATCAAAACCTCTAGTGAGATTACTGTTGAAAACACTGATATGTTAATGAAGTCCCACACTACTGCTCTCCAAATGTGTCACCTCTTATTACGACTAGGCCAGGAAAATACTCGTGTATCTTCATAAAATCTTTTGATTTCATCCTCTTCCGAGAAATAGTGTCATGACTAAGGAGCGGATTCCTATGTAATTAAATATTCTTTTTGCGTGTGATAAAACACAGTTAACAAAATTAAAAATTCCGAACATGAAGTTTCAAGTTTAAAACCCGAATTTTATTTCACATAAAAACACATATTTTCACAAAAAAATTATGTAAATACATATTTTCAGGAAATCTATTATAAACACATAAATCTTAGAGTTTTTTTTTTACTTAAATAACTTTTACAAGAACTTTTAAGTATTTTAAAACTAAATCAATTATATCACTCAAAAGTACGTTATCTTTTTTTAAGAATTCTTGGTTGCTTCGTGTTTCTAAGCGCTGTGTGGTGTATCCGTGATCCATTTTCGTAATAGTATCACCTCAAGTTCTGAGAACTGCTAGGCAGCATATCAGTGTTATTATTAGAGAATAAATTAACATGGACAAGGAGGAGAGATCTTGCAACACATAATTAGGAATGTTTATTGTTGCTGAAGATGATTTCATTCCACGCTTTGTTTGTGAAACACAACTGATAAGAGCTCGGGTATGAACATTATTTAATTTAAACAAATCTCTCGCCTCTCACTCGTGTCTATCAAATAAGGCAATATATCTTGTTGTGATTCCCTGTTATCGGGCTTCGTCAACCGATATCCTTCAAGATATACTGAAACATGGTTGTTTAAAAAACCATTTGGCTTTCCTATTAGCAAATCTAAGCTTTTTGTGTGACTCCATAAAAAAACTCGAAACATCCCAAAAACCTGTTGTCTGAAACAGGGAGGTGCGTGCCGTGAAAATTAAACTAGATTCGCTACCAGGTTCAGAAGCACAATTACTAAGGGACAAATTCCAGAATGTGTTTAGGAAAAACAGTGGATATAAAAAAAATGTGTAAAGGTGCTCAAGTATTGGAGGATGTGCCTGTAGGTGAAATTGACGGTGTTTGTGTTTGTGACATTCCTCTCTTTAAATATGCACGTCTGACGTCCTGTGATGTGGAAAGATCGTTTTCACAGTATAAGTCGTTGTTCAGAGATAATCGGCATGCATCTGTGATGGAGAATTTGGAGATGACCTTTGTTGTTCACTGCAATTCTCGGCCAACTACTAGCACTCAAGTGTGGTTGGTGAGTACCTAGTAACATTTTTTTCCAAGCTAATTAAGGTATTTTTGTCATATTTAAAACAAATATATATTTTTTTTTGTTTTTAGCAAATATTTTCGTACTTTTTAGCACATAAAAAATAAATATATTTAATTTTTTAGCACATAAAAATCCGCTCCCTAGTCATGACATCAACACTTAAAATAAGGCAGACACGTCTACTGTCGCCTACGGACGTGCAAATACGTTTGTTAATATCAGACACACAATAAAAATGGATTTGTGTGGTTTCTCAAATAACCGATTCAATTTTAGCTATGGAATTTAGATATAGAAGATTCGGTGATTTGAAACAAGTGAAAAACCATTTCGTGCACTTTGTAAATCCTTTTACTGTAGTCATAGTGAAATTAATCCAGATAATTATTTGAAGTTGCTGATCCCCAAAACGACACCTTTGTAAAAGCAAGTATACGGATTGCGATGGTTTAAATGTTTTAAAAAATACTGACCCCTCTAAATATCTATTTCTCAGGTTATTTGTTGCCAGAATCACATCTATGTTTCGGTCAACGTACATTTGTGATTTCCCCCCCCCCCACGAAGAACCCATTTAACAGATGTCAGCCTCGTGCACAATTAAGAGTGGCTACTTGTGAGGTAACGCTTAATTTTGAAAGCCTAGTGAGGTAAGATGCATGTTTCAGTGTGACAATAAAAATAATTAATGAAAAAACAACAAAAGTGAATACAGATGAAACTAATATAACAGTCAAACAGATTTTAATTCCTTCTTTCTCTTGTTATTACTTATAAACACTGAAGGGAGAGACTGAGTTCACTATCCAGGACTGCGTTCTCGCTCATTGCGATGAATAAACACATCTAGTATTCACTGTATCGTGCGGGTTGTATTCACATTACGTCATTAATTTGTGACTTTTCCATGGAATAAAGGCATAATTTTTCATTGTAGTGTAACCTACTGGACCACACAGTCCGTATAAAACATAATACCGGCAAGCGCTACTTCGTAACTTCCTCCAGTAGCGAATTCGCAGATTGTGGACCCCACAGTAGCGGTAATTCTGCAATTGCACACAGCGGAACTCTTGCAATAAGGTGTAACACGCACACAACAGCCGAGCATTTCTTTTTCCCGAAACTGTAACGTCGTCAATGCTGATATAAAACAACGAAGAAATGGAGACATCACATCTTGTGTTTCTTTTCTGAAGCTGATGAGGGGAAAACAGCATCACTCACGTTTCAAGCGTAACGAACTTGTCTCAGGAAACAAACAAGTACAATGAGATTATTCGTTCATGAGTCAGCTTTTCTGCTATCTCTTAGCAAGCGTGAACGTATCGCCAGCCGGCAAAGCCAAGTTACTAACGTTTGTTCGAGTATCTTGCCTGTTCAGCAGAATTCAATCAGTTCTGCACTGAGTGGATAAGCTAACAGTTGCATGATTTTAGTGTTTCTGTCTTTGTGAGATAATAAATAATGTTCTTTACAATATGAAGAAGTCAATAGTCTACAGGTCTAGAGATTTTGTGACGAGGACATCGAAATGCTGCGCACGAAATATTTTATACGCCAACGAGTTTTTCTGTACGACATATTTATTAAAATTGAGTCAGTTCGTAGGACAATAAGACTGTTTTGAGGTGAATTTCCTGACGCTAATGTTGCGAGTAGAGAAACTTTTCGAAGGCTTGTTAAAAATTTGAGAGAGCCGGGAACATTACTTGAAAATAAGAGAATCGTGAAACGCCGGGTTTTAATAGAGCAGAAACTACACGAGATACGTGAACGATTAGAAAACACATGAACAAAATCATTTAAACGTCTTCGGCAAGAGGCTGGAGTGTCCAAATCATCAGCACGAAATACCACAAAATTGCTTAAATTGCAACTATATAAAACAAACTCAGTACGATATACCAGATTATTATCCGATGCAGTACTCCTATGCAATACTTTCTGAGGCAGTACTCCTATACAATACTTTCTGAGGCAGTACTCCTATACAATACTTTCTAATGCAGTACTTCCTGATGAAGTACTCCTATGCAATACCATCTTATGTAGAACTCCTATGTAGTACTTTCTTATGTAGAACTCCTATGCAATACTTTCTTATGTAGTACTTCTATGCAATACTTTCTGGTGAAGTACTCCTATGCAATACCTTCTAATGCAGTACTCCTATGTAGTACTTTCTGATGAATTACTCCTATGCAATACTTTCTTATGTAGAACTCCTATGCAGTACTTTCTGATGAAGTACTCTTATGCAATACCTTCTTATGCAGTACTTCCTGATGAAGTACTCCTATGCAATACCATCTTATGTAGAACTCCTATGTAGTACTTTCTTATGTAGAACTCCTATGCAATACTTTCTTATGTAGTACTTCTATGCAGTACTTTCTGGTGAAGTACTCCTATGCAATACCTTCTAATGCAGTACTCCTATGTAGTACTTTCTGATGAATTACTCCTATGCAACACTTTCTTATGTAGAACTCCTATGCAGTACTTTCTGATGAAGTACTCTTATGCAATACCTTCTTATGCAGTACTTTCTGGTGAAGTACTCCTATGCAGTACTCCTATGCAGTACTTTCTGATGAAGTACTCCTATGCAATATCTTCTTATGTAGTACTCCTATACAATACTTTCTAATGCAGTACTCCTATGCAGTACTTTCTGATGAAGTACTCCTATGCAATACTATCTAATGTAGAACTCCTATGCAATACTTTCTTATGTAGTACTTCTATGCAGTACTTTCTGATGAAGTACCCCTATGTAATACTTTCTTATGTAGTACTCCTGTGCAATACTTTCTTATGTAGAACTCCTATGCAATATTTTTTATGTAGTACTCCTATGCAATACTTTCTGATGTAGTACTCTTATGCGCTATACAATACTTCCTGGTGTAATACTCCTATGCAATATTTTCTGATGCATGCTCCTGTGCACTAGTTTCTGGTGCAGTACTCATATACCGTAGCTACTTCTGGTGCAATATTTTCTTACCTCCAATTTTACTAATTTCTGGACAATTGATTTTGCACTTATGCCATCTTTGCTGCAATAACGCGAAAGAACACAAACACTATTTCTTCGATACATATTCAGAATTTAATAACATCCAAGCATGTTTTCCTGTACCTAAGAGACACCTGTTACGATGGAAGTAGAGGGGTGCATTCAAATAATAACTTAACACAGTTACGTGAGCCGAACAGATCGATTTTAAGGGACGAAAAAATCCTTAGCATGGCTTTCTCCATGAGGAAAGTAAAGATATGGATTCCAAGTCATAGATTTTAGGTATGTAAAAAATTCTGTCCCTGATAGAGGACTCCTGGCAAAAGTGTCAGTAATTTCTCGTCCACGTAGCATTTCGAGCTGAATAATTTCTGTAGTTGAAATGCAGTTAATACAAAATATTATTATTACAATTTGTAATGGGTTTAATTACCCTAAAGCTAGTATCTCAGGTAAAATGATAAAACTGGAACTTGACTTTTCATATATATTAATTTCTTTCTTAAATAAGTGCCTGAAATATTTTCCTACGAATAAAGACGGCCGAAGTTTGAAGCTGCAAATCATAGAACTTTCACGTTTGCAATTTTTTGCCTATTACCTATCAGGGAAGGTGGCCTGATAGCCTGGACATAGGGGTTGTTTGCAGAAAAAGCGCAGACACAAACGAGGCTCTTTGCATTCCAGCCCTGCCGTACTTAATTGCTTGTTCTGCTAAAAATTCAAACGTTGATGAGAATATGTGCATGCAAAATGTAAATGGTCAAGTGATTGTTGTATAATGTGTTTTTGTTTTCCCTTCCGTACGATTCTAATTGGTTTTAAATTTCCTCGTGAACATCAAAATGCAAAATATGGTTGTGGCGATGTAAACAAAAAAGCATCAGCAATGCTGCATTCATATCTGAACCATTGGCTTGTTTCTCACGCGTCTGTTGTTTTTTATTTATTTAATTTTTAACTATATATTAATGCCTGTTTCATTCGAATATTAAAACAATGTATTCCTCATTTGTTTTCAGTGCTCATTGTAGGCAATGTTTCTTTTTTCCCCTCGTTAGCCAAGAGCGCTTTCCTCGTAAAAACAAAAGCGAACTGACAGCGCACCAAGATATTTGATTACTAAACAATAACACAGAACACGACGCCCGATTTCTAAGTGCGTTGGCACGCCTGGACTTCGCCCCTCCAACCGGAAATTGACGATTGGAATCGATATTTATTTAATGGCCTTCTGAATCAATATTAATGGCCAGTTATTTTTTCAGGATTTTAAGAGTAACTTAATTCATCAGCGTCATACAGGGCTGTCCAAATTCTGATATTACAAAAAAAGAAATTAAGATTGTTTAGTGAGAGAGTGAACTAAGTTACTCAATCTATGCGCAGGGGTGTAGACAGAAGAGTTTTTCAGTCCAAAGACAATTCTAGTCGCCCTCGGTGGTCTAGCGGTTGTTAGTAACTGCGTCTGAGGTTCGCGCGTTCAAACCTGGTCAAGTGCGATGGATTTTAAATGCCGTTATAAAACTTAAAATGATATTCTCTGGAGGAAAGTAAAGCTGGGAGAATTTACGGCCGTAAAAGACTCCAGGCAATATTTCTCGGTCATTTCTTACCCACGTTGAATTTCAACGCCGGATAACCTCTTCAGTGGAAAGCGTTAAATAAAATAGTGTTAGATCAATATGGAATGAAACAGTTACAATGGTATGGCACGTAAAACAGACGGAAGGGCGACAACTACAGAGAAACACACTGGAATGCACACCTCAAGGAAAGCGCAAAAGAGGAAAACCAAAAACAACGTGGAAGAATGGTATAAGGTGCGCTATGCTAGAATTACATCTGGAGCAGGGTCAGTGGAACAACAGAGAAGAATGGAGATGGGCTATCGGAAGATGTGATTAACATTGAAATAACCGATAAGTTATACATGTGTGTGTGTGTATGTGTGTGTGTATCAATATGACTACATAGAAACTTGTGGTGGCATTGGCACCTGTGTGAGTACAAATTATGTGTAATAATAGGCTACTCATACAATATGTAAGCAATAATTTTATTTATTGATCTGTAACGCTGTAAGTTTTGAAAAGACCGGGTGCGGCGTAAGTCGCTACTCCGAAAATTCGTACTGAAGTAACTTAACTTTTACGTATATAGGGATAGGTCCTAATAATACAACTTACTTACGTCCATATGGCTAGTCGAACTACTCAAAATGTCGACCATCATTCTCCATACATTTCAAACAACGTTTCACCACTGATTTCCATTTCTTTTCAGAGTTGTAGGTTCTCACTGAAAGTGTTTTCAAACTGTATCTCAATCATGTTCTTCAAATTTTCTAGATTTCTCGGTATGGTAGCAAACTCTCTGTCTTTCATAAACTCTCACATAGCGAAGTAGTAAGGTGTAAGATCTGGTGACCTTTCTGGCCACTTAATAGTACCACGTCTTCATATCCATTCAGTGAAATGATAATTAAGAAAATCGTATACGATTAATTCATTGTGGTGTGGAACGCCGTCTTATTGAGAAATGAATAATGTGACTCATTTTAAAAAATGGGAATATTGTCTAGTTCAATAAGTCAACATATCGCTGTAATTTTCATAGTTCACACTACACGCAGTAACTCATAAGAAACAGTTGAATAGCTTTCATTTGGTTTGTTTGGAAATAAAACGTTGCGAAAGCAACTAAAATGAGACAACTGAAAACAAGTTTGAGACGTTAGATCCCCTTCTTTATAAGTGTTTTACTTTTGAATAAACCTATAGCGATTATTTTATTTTAAAATATTTACTTTTAATTCGCCTTCATTTCGTGAACCTTACCTACAAAGTAAAGAACCAGAGGAATTCTTGCAGGTTAACACCTAATTCTCAGTACTACCGAATTGAAACACAGGAGTAAACAGAGATAGGTACATGGAACACGTCGAGATAAGAAAAATGTTTACACTGAAAGCCCTGAGATATGACTAAGCAAGGAGATAGGAAATATTAATTTTATTATTGTTAGTTCTACTACCACTACCACCACCACTACCACTACCACTACCACTACCACTACCACTACCACTACCACCACCACTACCACTACCACTACCACTACCACTACCACTACCACCACCACTACCACTACCACTACCACTACTACTACTACTACTACTACTACTACTACTACTACTACTGCTACCACTACTGCTACTCAGAGCCGAAGTTACGCTTACGCAGAGCAGGCAGCTGTCTAAGATGACAAATTTCAGAGGCGGCAAATTTTTAAATAACAAATTTACTTCTTCAGATGAAAGGTTTTTGTTATTCCTTTCTTAATATACGATATCTTGTAGTCAATAATCGATTACGAAAAGTTCTGTTTTTTCGACACTTTAAAAGTTGGTAATTTTTAATCGATTCACCGAGACTGCGCTTTTCACAATTTTTAGTTATGGTATGTGCTTTGATTGAAGATTTATAATGGTTTATGTTGCTTTCAGTGCAGTTTAGTATATTATCAAACAAGTTTATAATGTTACACTCTATGGCACGAGTCAATGTTTAGGGAACGAGCTAAACGAGTTTCCTAATTTTAACGAGTTCAATAACTATAGGGCAGACTGGCTAATTTCGTGATACCAAAGTTTTGGTGCAAGAATAAGGTTCAAATTAAAATAAAAAATAGTGTTTTTAATGTACATACATTATTAGAATTCAAGAAGTTACATAGCAGCACTTTTACCTCAAATAAATTTATATAATAGTTACACACAGACAATACAAATATACAAAAAAAAATTAGCACTCCATACGGTTGGTATAATTTCGTGATAGTACAAGGGTATTTTCGTGATAGTTCTTAAATTAAAATATATTCAGTCAAATTTTAAATTTCTAAGTCAGATTCATACCTACAACCCAAACAATTAAAGTTCTTTAGGTATTTAAAAAAGCCTTGACATATTTCATGAAACCACTGACCACAACTGACACACTGAATCTATCTTTCATCATGCTTGTCGTCCTCGAAATTTCCTGAGCAAGATTAGCAACAAATCATTAGGCTTATCATTCGGCTTTTCTTTAAGCACAGATCTTCTTTGTTTGGCTTCTGAAGATGATGCTGTTTCGTTGTCTACCTCTTTTAACTCACTTGGGAGGATGGAAATGTCAGTCTCTTTGGTTCCTTCCTGGTCCTCGTCGAACTTGCAAGTTCTTTCTGGGGCAGTTTTCTTTTGTTTAAGACACAATCAATTGTCTCTTTCATATCATTTATATTGTATTTCTTTCTACATTGCGATTATCTGCCATCAGCAATATGCACGCCATGCACTGTATATCAGTAATGCTCTGAATACACACAAATATTTTACGTTTCATCTATTCGATAAGTTATTTCTTCCATCAGAGTGTGTTGGTATAGTACATAAAAAAATTAAAGAAAAAATGTCCTCTTAGAACAGGAAAATGCTAAGAAAATAAACTCTCAAGATATGGCTGTTACATAATTATATTATAATCAGTGCGTTGAAAAGCATATATTTTTCAACGAGGAATATACAATGTCAGTACTTACCATTGAAAACAATTTGGACTACAAAACACAGAAAAAAACTCTTCTTTTAACAAAGGAAATCGGATAGTGTATTCACTCACAAATTCAAATCTACAGATTTCACAAATCTTCAAGTAATTAAAAAAAAAAATCAGGTTACTGCAAGAGCGCAGTGAACAAAATCTATGTTACAGTACATCTTCTATATACAGTACTATACCATCAAAATTACATTTGTGTTTGTATAATTTCGTGGTAAATTTAAAAAGGAATATCACGAAATTAGCCGTGTCACGAAATTAGCCGAGTTTACCCTATAACATTATAAACATGTTTAATACGCTATTTTTTATACGACAGCATTATAAAACAATTAATAAAGAAAAAAATATCAGATTTGTAATGATGGGTAGTCTATGAAAAAAAAGGAGTTAGTATGATAATGATGTATTGAGTAATATTATAGCACGACAAATAGTTTCATAAAGTTAACTTAACGGCACAAGTTATGCTATCATAATAGAAGTGATGACGTTTTAGTTGGCATGGTAATATTTTACGGCTTTGGGGCAATAATATGGTGTATTGGCTATGGGCGTATTATGCACGATTTTCACTAACGATAAAGATTGTTTATAATGCTAGAGTACAAAAACATATTATATTATTAATTTGTAGCGCTACATGACTAGTTAAAGGAAAGGCGTTTAACAATTCAATTATTTAAACATTAACATAAATCAAATGGAAAAGGCCACCGGCGTAGCTCAATCGGTAGCGCGCTTGCCTACTGATCCGAAGTTGCACTCGAGAGTGGGTTCGTTTCCCGCTTGAGCTGATTACCTGATTGGTTCTTTCCGAGGTTTTCTTCAACCGTAAGGCGAATGTCAGGTAATCTATGACGAATTCTCGGCTTCATCTCGCCAAATACCATCTCGCTATCATTAATTCCATCGACACTAAACAATCTAGTAGTTGATACAGCGTCGTTAAATAACCAAGTAAAAAATGGAAAGGTAAGAATTATCACGTAATTTTAAGGTAAGTGTAATTCGCGGGCAATTGTATTTATAAATGTTACTGACTACAGCAGATTTACCCAAACTGTGACATAGATCTACGTAAGTTCTTGCGTGCTACAGCGTCCAACTGCTCACAAGCAAACATTCTGATGGGGACAGATAAAAAAGTTATTTTTTTTCTTCCACCATGTTAATAATGTCAAAAGATGTGCTTATACAAATTTTGGCCACTCGACCGCAATTACGAGGCCGTCTAGAAAGTGATTTTCCCTGGAGCCTTTACAGAAAAAATAGCACAATTGCATGGAAAAATTTATTGAAACAGCTCAAATAATTGTTGCGCTATTTGTCAACATAGCCCCGACTAGAATCGAGATATTTGTCATACCATGGGATCAATTTTTATATCCTTGTGTCGTAGAAGTCAGCCGCCTGGGATCGGAACCAGCGTTTGACAGCCGTCTGCACCTCTCTGTCGATCCCATGATATGACAAATGTCTCAGTTCTGATGGGAAATACGTTGAAAAATAGCTCAACAATTGCTATGCCTGTTCGAATAAATTTTTCCAATGAAACTGTGTTTTCTTTCTGTTAACGGCCCCTGGCGAACTTATTTTTAACTTTTTTATCTGCTCACATCAAAATGTTTGCTTGTCAGCAGAACGCGCCTGCTCATGGCTTAGAAGAGTAAAAAATTATCTGCGCACAAACATGACTGAAGATCTCCTCAACTCACTAGCTAGCATCTGCATATAAGTCAGCATTTTGAGCTTGTCCTAAATCATTGATCAGTTTCCTCAGCAGAAGGCAAGGCAGAAGACGTATGAAAGCTGATACTGTATCTCGTAATTTTCAACTTCCAACTTTTTCCTTAATAGAAACAGAATTCGTAAGCCTGGATTTGACGTAGAAACAAGTCTTTCCCCGCACAGAGTACGGGTACCCGTTCCGGGATCCATGGTGAAACAAACAGTGAATTTCAAATGCTTACTGTAACACTATGAGCCACAGCTGAATATTAATGGCCATGAACTAATGTAACTTGTGTGACCACGCCCAATGAGGCCATCTCTCCTCGCTAAGGACATGAGGCCGCCGAAGTAGAGTATAAAATTATCCGTGTCGCGCGGCCTCTCTCAGTAATATCTAGGCATCGAGAACAGCTACAGACCGGTGCGACCACTCGTTTGATTTGAAATCGCGAGTTCTACATTAGTAAAATGATAATGGGCATGTACGACAAGATTTGAGTGAACTAGAGTGAAAAATGTTTTGTGAACTGGGAATAATTTTCGGAATGTCGGTCGCTTCACGCGAACAGAAAACATATTGCATGACTTTCATTACATCTCATATCACAGACTCACACTTTCCACTTGTAAACCGAAGCAAATATAAAACATTAAAATAAACACAATTGCAGTTTTATTTCCGAAACTGGATGACGGTATTCTGCGTGCAGTTGCATCCCTGATACAGAGCAATTTTTTTATTCCCACTTTCATCGAGGATGAAATTCGAGCGGTAGGTTTTCTGTATGGCTGTGAAACTTGGTCTCTCACTTTGAGAGAGGAACAGAGATTAAGGGTGTTTGAGAATAAGGTTCTTAGCAAAATATTTGGGGTTAAAAGGGATGAAGTTACAGGAGAATGGAGAAAGTTACACAACGCAGAACTGCACGCATTGTATTCTTCACCTGACATAATTAGGAACATTAAATCCAGACATCTGAGATAGGCAGAGCATGTAGCACGTATGGACGTATCCAGAAATGCATATAGAGTGTTAGTAGGGAGGCCGGAGGGAAAAAAGCCTTGGGAAGGCCGAGACGTAGATGGGAGGATAATAATAAAATGGATTTGATGGAGGTGGAATATGATGAGAGAGATTGGATTAATCTTGCACAAAATAGGGATCGATGGCAGAATTATATGAGGGCGGCAATGAACTTGTGGGTTTCTTAAAAGCCATTTGTAAGTAAGTAAGTACATATTAAAGTAAAAAAGTGCACGAAATTCTTGGGTTCTTATAGACGGCAAAATTGTAAATTCGCCACTACTAATACTACTACTACTACTACTACTACTACTACTACTACTACTACTACTACTACTAATAATAATATTAATAATAATAATAATAATAATAATAATAATAATACAAGTACTACTACTACAGCAATTCAATGAACTACGGTTCTCCACAAGGATCTGTGCGAATTTCCATTGTATGCTTTATGAGTTTATAGAATCCGTTGTTGTAATGGATTTCCATAGGCCTACTGCTGATGTATTTCAATGTCGACCTGATAAATGCTAAATAAATTATACACATTAGAAGTAGGTAGTACAGTAGTATTTTATTTACAGGAGCTTTTAATTGTAGGGGTTATTTTTCGTCGAAGTTTAATATGGGTGAGAAAGATCCGACAAATTTTGCCTGGAACCCTTCATTCAGGGACAGAGTTTCTTTACATGCAGTAAAGCGTTATCCACGACACGAGAACCATAGCTTTACTTTCCTCCCGAGAAAACCCATGTTACAGAGTTTAAAATCTATCGCCCTCGGTCGAATTCGAACCTACGAACTTATGATACAACATAATAACCGCTAGACCATCCAGGCCGGAAAGATATTACGCATACGTGAATCATGGTATAGTGATAATAATATTAGTACTTGAATAATCGGGGCCTTCGACATTTCCCGTTCCTACTTCTTATATGCTGATACCACTAGATATTCACTAGAAGCATTCAAGACAACACAGCACAAACTCAAGCCATGGAACTCGCACGCAGTCTGTTTTGAACCAAGATTAATGTGCAGTTACTTACTGTGAATGAACCCGAGTATCCAGGTCCGCTATCAACTGAGCCACATGCGAGAACTGACGATAAATTAATAATAATGTTAATGATAATGGCGTCGTTAAACGGGGGCGGGGCTCTAGTTGGCTGCGGCACGGACTGTACCCGGCGTAAATGTGGTTTAGGAGGTTTTTGTGTTTGTATTTTGCACAAAAAAGGAGAGAGAGAGAGAAAAAACCTCTCTTTTGAGGTGGGTGGTTAAAAGCTGTCACTAACAAACAAGGCCCCCTTTGAAAAGAGCCTGTAGGTGGCCGTGGCCTGGGGGTTTGCGGCCAGTTGACCAGGACGTGCCCACTCCACATGTGTGAGGCACAGGTACAGTTCGCTCCCAATGAAATGCGCTAAAAACCGCAAACTGGCCCGAAACCACATGACAGTCCGGGAACAGTTCCAAAACAGCTGACACTCGCAGCCATCGAACTGCGCGCGTGGAGGGCGCCCGCACACTGAAGCCATCGACAGCTCCTAACTAGGTCGTGGCCTGCTTCAAGAAGCAGCCATGATTATAATAACGACAAGCACAAAATGTCGGGGATCGCACATTCGCAACTGGTCTCAGTATGTTGCCATGGCATGACGTCCTTGCAAGTCATGTTTCTCATTATGAAACAGATGAACATCATTATTTTGTCAAAAGAAAAGCTGTATTTTAACGCAGAGGAGATCGTGGCCAATTCAATATGACATATTCTCGAAAACGCGACAAGAAATAAAATAATTAAGGGAGAGGATAAAAGACGGATTGAGACGAAAGGGGGAGAGAAGAGTAGAGGGTAAGGAAAAAGTAGAGGGTGGAAAAAAATGGGGAAAGTAGACGAAGGGAACGCAAGGTGATGAGAGCATGGCTTAGTGAGGCAATGAAGGTAAGAGGGTGACGAATTGGAGAATGAAGGCTGAGGTAAGGAAGAGAAAGGAAAAGGAAGAACAGTAAAGGGAACAGAAAGTAAAAGAAATAGAATGAAAATAGAACAAGAAGGAAACGGAAAAGAAATAACATTATGTTCGAGAAAGAAAATGGAGAAGGGAATGGAAAAGAAAGGAAAGGAAACAGAAAGGAAACACAGGAGAAAGAAAAGGAAACAAAGAAAATGGAAAAAAGGGAACAGAAAGAAAATGTAAAATAAAGAAAAGGGAACAAAAACGATATTGAAAAGAAAGAAAAGGAAACAGAAAGAAAATACAAAAGAAATAAAATGAGACAAAGAAAATGGAAAAAGGAAACAAAAAGAAAATGTAGGAAAAAGGAATAGAAATAAATGAAAAAGAATGGAAAGAAAACAGAAAGAAAACACAAAAGAAAGAAAAGGGACCAAAGAAAATGGAAAAGAAAGAAAAGGAGCAAAAAGGAAATTGAAAAGAAAGAAAAGAGGACAGAAAGGAAATGTAAGGGAAAGAATACATAAGAGGAAGAAAATGGAAGAGAAAAAAAGGAAAGTAGAGTGAACACGATAAAGAACACTGTTTTGTTTGAGAGTGACATCGACAACTGTATTTAGGTCTGGATACAGTGCAGCCTACCGAATTATTTAACTCACCCCCATAATTTTACTCTGATTTCTACGTTTTCACTTACCACGACGGAACAGATAAACATCATTTGTTAAACGAAAGTGTCTTCAGGAACGTACTCCAAACAGTATGCCTGGGTATAGGGATCGATGGAATAATTATGTAAGCTCCAAACCCTTAGGCCACTTTTCTCATTCCAAACTACGCCGTCCCAATGAAGGGTCTTCGAGAATTTTGAATATATAGACAATTTCTGTCATAAATATTACACATTTATTTACTATAGCTACGTTTCATCACAGTGAGTCATCTAGTTCGAGTGATGACACTGTTTATAATTAATTTTTTGAACCATCAATCAAAAGTCATATATGAATGAATTAATTTAATATGCAGCCAAAGAAAATGCATTTTAGCCTTTGAATTTCACAAAAAAAATCAAATTCTAGATGAATTGTATCCACGAGTTAATTACATATCAGCCACCAGTGTAACTCAGGCGGTAGCGCGTCTGCCTACTGATCCAGAGTTGCGCTCGGGTGTGAGTTCGATTCCCGCTTGGGCTGATTACATGGTTGGGTTTTTCCGAGGTTTTCCCCAACTATGAGGCGAAAGTCAGGTAATATGTGGCGAATTCTCGGCCTCATCTCGCCAAATACCATCTCGCTATCACCAATCTCATCGACGCTAAATAATCCAGTAGTTCATACAGCGTCGTTAAATATAAAAAACTACATATGCCTACCTTACGTTTTTATAGACATTTCCGCTTTTCAGTAGTTGTCTTTAATCGTCTTTCCTCTCGATTGAGGGAAGCATACTCAACCACTTGCGATATTTCTCCAACAGATGGACAACCTGTAGCGGAAGTGAGAAGATGGCATACGAAATTATGTTGTTCTTTAGTCAACTGTCCGAAAACAGTTTGGAAGCTCATAAGTGACACCAATAAGACATCACTCATAAGGCAACTAAGCCAGGAGACAAACGGGTCGGATGGCCAGTTCCTTTTCCCCTTAATTTTATGTCATGAAAGATTTTAAGATTGGGAAGTGGGCTATCTCAGCATTCGACTCGAGAGACTTAGGAAATCACGAAAGCGGTATCGCAATGTCTTTACATTAAACATGATATAATGAGAAGCTAAATTTTATTAATGACGTAGCCCACTTCAGGACGCAAAGAAGGAGCGACAGAGTGCACAGCTTCGCCAGTAGCCGGAACGTATTGTTTTCTGATGTCTATCGGCAGTGCCATCATGACTTGAAACCTGAACAGTAAGTGGGCTCCGTTCTTCATGAGTCGAAATGCAAACTGCGACTCTTGTTATCAAAGTCAAGGGGCAGCTTTCTCCTCCCTCACAAAAAAAAGACAGCAGTGAACTAAGCCGAAATGTTCTGAATTTGTTTGTTTTTTCAGTGAGTGAGTGAGTAGCGGACTCATTGCTTGAGCCGATGTAGACGGCTGAGACGACACGTCTCGCCGTTCTACAGTTACAGCACAGTCTAGTACATACAGTCACGAAGCTCAATACGTAGTAAATATGCTTCCATAGATAGTTGCTAACCACTAGGATCGCTATTATCGCCTCATTACAGACAATGCAAAATAGTACCGGCACAGTCTATTGTTTCTATTGTCCTCATAAACTCAAGCTCCGTGAATGTATATACTAGACTCTGGTCACTCCCTCTGCCGTCTCTGTACTCCACAGCTGTGGTCTTGGGCTTGTTTGATTCGACTTGGAATGATCTTTTCTCCTATTGTACTCATCTTCATTTTTGCATTCTCTCAACATTTGAATCTCGAGGTATTTTGGAAGTTCGCAAATTTTTAGGAGTACTTTTTCAAAGATGAATCGGATGTAATTTATCCGGGATCATTTTTTGCCCGTTTGTTCAGTATATCTCGTCGCGCTTGATCGATAGACACCTCAAATGTCCGAAATGATTGAAATTTCACGGAGTTATGTACATAAAATTGCCGCCGGAACGTAGTTTTCGTGGCATGCTTTGCCCCATCCGACTTGCCGATCTTGAGGATCCGTGCGGATGTTTACGGGTACGGGACTCCTTTATCTACGCCTTGGTACACCTTTAGTTTCTCTATGTTTACTTGTTCATAAGTTATAAACGATTCTATTGTAACACTTTTTTTAACATCGTAACAGAGCGGTTGACGACCTACCGTGCCGAATACAAGGAAGTAGTTCTACGTCAATAACGGACTCTTAAATTTGTAAAATAAAATTTTAAGTTGGCAGCAAGTGGGTTAATGTCACATTATTTTAGGGATTTTCTCAACATATCTTTGACGTAATTACATTTTATAGAACATAGATCACTGTTAAGGAGCTGTCTTACAAAAGTGCCTGTACTTTGTCAGGCTGCGTGCAGATTTTTAATTATAACACTGCACTCCGTCCAAAGCTGTAACTCTATAATACATCCAGGTTATTTCTAAAGAAGGGAACAATACAGAGAGACAGACGGCGTATCGAAAACCAATTCTGCGGTCTCAGGGATGCAGAAACCGTTTGTAACCGGAATAATTTAGACGCTGTTGATAGCAGAATCTCTGGGAAAAAAGGGCGTATTAAAAAATAAGGCATAGACAACAACAACGATTACATAAACGACATAACAGCCTCAAATCCAACTACGGAAAACATAATTCTTTTGTAACTACGCCGAGATGACCTGGATAATGTTGGTAATTGGACACCGAAAAACATAATGCGACTGACAAACAAACTTTTTTTCTTCAAATAAAATAGCTTCCAGCTACTAAGTTATTTCTTTATGCATTTTTAGTACAAAATGAACCTTACACTAAGTCTTGTTATGTGATACATTGATGTTAATTATAGCCTATGTATATGGTTGCTAGGCTACGAAATCATACTAACTGACAAAATACAATCTTTGTTAAGTTTATTTCATGTCCGTTATTATTATAGGTTCAGGCTTGTTATTGGCGATAACAAGATATAGTACATTTTTCAATCACGATAAATGTTAAATGTGCCAAAATGCTGTCAAAGTAAGTAATTTAGGGTGGTATTCATAGACATTTCGCTAGCCCGCGCTACAAGCGTGCTAAACTAGCCCCGGCTATCGACTGGTTACTTGTACAGGATTTATATCTTATCACATCGCTAACACTGGTTTATGAATAAGAAAAACGTTAGTTTGCTGATCATCCACTGGAAGCCAGTGCTAAGAATATCTATGAATAGGGCCCTTTGTGTTTAAAAGGATATTAAGTACAGTATATTACTGAAGTTTTTTAATCTGCGACAAAATGCCAAATTCGGTACAAAATGAGAAATGTACTGTATGTGTTTCTGCAAAATTACATTTTAAGAGATATTTCTGTGTTTTTGTAAGAAAAATTGAATCTATCTAGAGGCCCAGGCACATAGTACAGTTTTTTTTTTTTACATTTTTGTTGTTTTTTTCACTCCTCCATGTTAACTTTCACAGTATGAAGAGCACAGGAATGTGAACTAATTGATACCCTCTTTGTTATGTGTACCGTTATTTCGAGTTTTAGATAATCTGTCTGGTGGTAGAATAATGGCTGCCTATGCGATCTCTTTACACTCACAAAGAGTCGTATGTGACAGCGGTGATTATGACTGGGTAACAAGATGGATCGGGATAAAATCGCACCATACAACATTTTGGCATATTTTTCAATGTTCATAATTTCACTGTAATTTAATACCTTCCTTTCCTTACTTATTTTAAAGCATTTTAATTGGAAAATCTAGAAAATGTATCTGTTAACACATTGATTACATTGAATTTCTATCACCAAACTTTGCATAAAAATGTTCCATTCCAAAAATTACAAAACGCTAAATTCTAACATCGGAAGTGTTAAAGAATGCTAAATTTAATATTTTAATTACTATTTTTCCATTTTAAGTTGCTAAAATCTACCATCTCTAGCGATAACACAAACTATGTTAACTATACATGGTTGCGAGGATACGAAATCACACCAATAATAAAACTGCCTAAAGGAAATCGCTATTGAGTTCATTTTATGTGCATTTTATTACAAAATTCAAACTTAGGCCTATTTGTTAGCCCACTCTTGTTAGGGCAAAAATGTAATATAAACATGAATCCTATTTTCAATATTTTCAGAGTTACACTAATTTGAAGTTGTTTGTAAAATACATTTTATTTAGTTTTAAGGGCAAAAGAATATTACAAATAGAGAACGAACTATTCAAAAGTATTTCTTTGATTGGCTAATATTCTGAAGCTGAAAATGTGTTGTTAATTCCTTACTTGCTTCGTACAGATTTTTTTCAATTTTTAACTACAAAATTACATTATTTTTACACACTTATCACAACAATTGTTACAAATAACACGACTTCTAGCAACTGGATTCTTTACAGTCCAGTTTTGCATCCTAATGTACAGTCCTAAAGAGTTTACAAGAGTGGAATGATTTGTAACAACTTTTGTGAGAAGTGCGTAAGAAAAATGTAATTTTGTAGTTTAAAAAAATCTTTACGAAGCAACTATGAAATTCGTAACACGATTTTAGCTTCAGAATATTAGTCAATTAAAGAAATGATACTTCTGAATAGTTCATTCTCTAGTAGTATTTTTACTAAGTTATTTTACGACGCTCTGTCAACAGCGTAGGTTATTTAGCGTCTGAATGAGATGAAGGTGATAATGTGGGTGAAATGAGTCAGGAATCCAACACCGATAGTTACCCAGCATTTGCTCATATTGGGTTGAGGGAAAACCCCGGAAAAAAACCTCAACAAGGTAACTTGTCCCGATCGGGAATCGAACTCGGACCACCTGGTTTCGCGGCTAGACGTGCTAACCGTTACTCCACAGGTGTGGATTCATTCTCTATCTGTAGTCTTCTTTTGCACTTAAAACTAAAACAAAGCATTTTAGTAGCCAATTAAAGAAATGATACTTCTGAATAGTTCATTCTCCAGTACAATTTTTTTAGTAGGTTATTTTACGAGCTTTGTCAACAGCTTAGGTTATTTTGCGTCTGAATGAGATGAAAGTGATAATGTTGGTGAAATGAGTCCGAGGTTCAACACCGAAAGTTACCCATCATTTGCTCATATTGGGTTGAGGGGAAACCCCGGAAAAAACCTCAACCAGGTAACTTGTCCCGACCGGGAATCGAACCCGGGGCATCTGGTTTCGCGGCTAGATGCGCTAACTGTTACTCTATAGGTGTGGATTCATTCTCTATCTGTAATATTCTTTTGCGCTTAAAACTGAAAAAAAAGCATTTTACGAACGACTTCAAATTAGTATAACTCTGAAAATATTGAGAACAGGACCCATGTTTATTTGAAATTTTTTGCTCAAAATGTCTTCGGAAATAAGCTCCGTAAGTGTCGGTAACTTCCCGTGAATCATCCTCTACATTTAGGTATAGAAAATCGTAGTAATACTATAACTGACAAAAAGAAATCGTTGTTAAGTTTGCATGATAAGCATTATTAATAAACTAAAATTCAATCTTAGATCCAGTCTTGTTATATACCATTAACATTATTTATGTTAACTATATATAGTTGCTAGGATACAAAATCGGATTAAATTTATATGCATTATTCATTACGGTTTAAACTTAGACTGCCTTGTTATGTGGCGTTAACACAATCTATTTTAGCTATATCTACCTTACGTGGTTGCTAGCGTAATAAATCGTAATAATATTAAAACTAACCTAAGAAATCAGAGTTACGTTCATCTTAATTGCATTAATAATTTATTACAATAAAACTTTATGGTCAGTCTTGCTATGTGGCGCTAACACTATGGCAACTATACTTGGTTGCTAGAATATGAAACCCTGATAATACTAAAACTGGCATAAAGAAATCGCTGGTAAGCTCTTTTTGTGCATATCATTACTTACAACTGAACCTAAGAGTCAGTCTTACTTTAACACAATATCTGTTATATAACTGTAAGTTACATGGCTAGTAGGATACGAAATCGTGCTAATACTAAACTGACAAGTGGAAATCGCTGCTAAGCGCATTATTAATTACATTCGAACCTTAGACTGAGTGCTGTTGAGCTGTCCGTCTGTTATCCAGGTACTGTAGCGCCGGACGCCAGCTGCAGCACATGTGCGCGCAACTACAAGTGCAAAGTTCCACCGTGCCATAGATCACCGAGCTGCCTGTAATTCATGCAGACAGCCTGTAAACACGCGTGCCAGAAAACATGGCGGCGGCGGCGGGCGACTTGAAAGAGAGAAAAAGGAAAGAAAAAAGGAGAAAATCGAAAGAGAGAATGAACGAGGGGAAGAGGGAAAAACACGTGAAGTAGAAATACGGAGGGAAAGGAGGAAATATACATAAATGAAAAGCGAATTACAAAAGAAAGAAAAACAGATAGATATTCTAACAAATCTATTCTAATATATTCATTAACAATATATGCAAACACAGGAATTCATTCATTCATTTAATGTTCTGCCCAAGAGCAGGTCTTTCACTGCAAACCCAATATTCTCTAGTCTCTCCTATTTTCTGTCTTCCTCTTAGTCTCCGCATATGATCCATATATCTTAATGTCGTCTATTATTTGATAGCCTATATAATAGTATCACTGAAAAATGTTATCTTGAAAATATACTGTAATTCATAAATTTAAGGGGAGACAGAGGTGAAATTTTCGAACAAAACTGAAGAAAAAATGAAAATTTGGTTTTTTCCATTTTTATTATCTTTATTTTCATATTCCGATGTTAGTTTTTGATTTTGTGCCCTTTAAAAGTATGAAATTAAAACCAAGATAACTGTATTACTATATTATTCCCATAATAAACTAATACTTATCATTATTTATATACCGTCTCTGAACATATAAATAAAAAGAAATATTGAAAATTTCATACAATATGGTGCATGGAACATTTTATATCAAACGATATAAAGTTTTATAAAATTATTAATATTTACAGAATTATTGTACTTAGAAAGTTGAAACTTGGTACGTCCATTACTAATAACATACTTAGTATCCATGATCAATTTCAAACAAATCGGATAAATTTTGTGGATTTTGAAATATTCACCTCTGCCTCTCCTTAAACACAGAATTAAAAAAAGTATTTTTGATACTGAAATTCAATTGAATTCTTTACTTCTTGATAAACGTTATCATATATTAATTTTAAATAATCTTGCAATGAATATTGTTGTTTAGTCAACTGTCCGAAGACAGGTTTGAACCTCTTAAGTGATACAAATAAGACATCACTCATGACGCAACTAAGCCAGGAGATAATGAGGTAGTGTGACCGGTTCCTTTGCCCCTCTATTGCATACATTGCTGATCAGTAACATATTGCATTAATCAGACATCAGATATAATTGTTCTATCGTCAAGTAAGATGTAAGTTACTGCTTGATAATTATAATAATTATCTATTATAATAGATGTAGGCCTACATATAGCCATGACCTCAATCAGAGATATGTTGTATATTGTAATTAAAAATTTGTATATTTCAGATTATGCACTGTCCTCTTTCTTTAGTTTATATAATTATACTGTAATAATATAATGTTTGTGTGTTAAGCTTAACAATGCAATTTTCTTTTTATTATATGAAGCATTCATTTCCATAACGTTGTAAGTGCCGAAGCCGGGAGAATCTATTTTTTCACATATATCAGTTGTAGATGCCCTGTTTGACAATATTACGAAAGGTTATGAAGAAAGTGCTGCTCCAAGTAATAAAGTAGTGCACTTTCAGGTTGTGCAAGTTACAACGTTGTATGTACTGTATAAAACTATTTTTGCTTCCACTGTAAACTTTACAAATTGGCACTAACAAAGTTCTGGAAATGCACGCTTCATATATTATTCTCGTATATTGCTGAACCAAGTGTCAGAAATCTCATGGAAAGTGTTTTCTGTTGGACAAAGTCAGTGTAATGTTCGTCGAGTTTCTGTAACGATAGAACACTGTGAGTTCGAAGAGGTATTGAGGCACCGAGAAAGATCTGAAAGAGACTACCGAATCTAGTAATCGTGCATTACGAAATCGCACGACAGTATATCGTAAATGCGACGAAAACTCTGACGCAACATGCATGGCCGGGATCCGACGGAATAAGCGCCGTTTTAAATCACAATGTATTACTGTATTTTTCGCATATCATATATATGTACCGAAGTACATATGATATTTCCGTCGGATCCCGGCCTCATAGTCACTCATAACGAGTGCACCTCTGCACATGTGTGGACACTGTGCCACTGTCATACATCTATGACGCAGTGCATGAGGAGAGGCCAACTAGAGGGAACCCAAGAGGAGGAACTTAAACTGAGAGGATTCAATCCGATACCGGGATGGGAATCCGGTGTGGCTTAGTGGATAGAGCGTCAGCACGTAGAGCTGAAAATCCGGGTTCAAATCCCGGTGCCGGAGAGAATTTTTCTCCGTTCCACTCATCTTTCATCTTAGAATATTTCTAATTTTGTGACTTTTTTTAGCCCACTGTGTATATAAATGAATGTGTTATTATTATTATTTTTTTTTTTATTATTATTTTTATTATTATTATTATTATTATTATTATTATTATTATTATTATTATTATTATTATTATTACAACTATTATTCCAGTCTGCTGTCGAAAAATCTGAAAGTTAGAATTTATAAAACAGTTATATTACCGGTTGTTCTGTATGGTTGTGAAATTTGGACTCTCACTTTGAGAGAGGAACAGAGACTACGGGTGTTCGAGAATAAGATTCTTAGGAAAATATTTGGGGCTAAGAGGGATAAAGTTACAGGAAAATGGAGAAAGTTACACAACACGGAACTGCACGCATTGTATTCTTCACCTGACATCATTACGAACATTAAATCCAGACGTTTGAGATGGGCAGGGCATGTAGCACGTATGGGCGAATCCAGAAATGCATATAGAGTGTTAGTTGAGAGGCCGGAGGGAAAAGGACCTTTAGGAAGGCCGAGACGTAGATGGGAAGATAATATTAAAATGGATTTGAGGGAGGTGGGATATGATGATAGAGAATGGATTAATTATGCTCAGGATAGGGACCAATGGCGGGCTTATGTGAGGGCGGCAATGAACCTCCGGGTTCCTTAAAAGCCAGTGAGTAAGTAAGTAAGTAAGTATTACAACTATTAGTTGTCATTTATGTTTAGTATTTGCAGAAAACTGTTGAAAGTCGCAATCAAACTTACAAATTGCAGTTGTTTTACAAATCTGTCACCACTTGCTCTGTCTGTAAGATTTACAACATTCACTTCTTCTGTCAGAGATAAAAGTAGGCTGCCCTTACACTAATAACATGTTAATTAATAAGAACTTTCTTAATTGTTTCCGCCTGAAAATATCCGCTAAATTTATAGAAGTACAGTACTTCAGGGACACACTGTAGCTGTACTGAGGTATATTACAACTGTATTATTAGTACCAGTACAAATATAATAGCATTACTACTATTATTAGAGGTAATAACATTTTTGTAGTGTTGCTGCTGTTACTACAACGTGTATATTCGGCAGCCGGACTCCCAACTCGCGTCGTCTAACTTCATTTGATCTCGCGTCCACCCAGTAATTAATGTGTATAACAAACCGGCTAATGAATAATTAAACAACGGATGCATAAAATAAAAATAATTTTGATAATAATCCGCCCGCGGCCGTGTGCACCTTCATCTGTGACGTCACGCGGAATCATCGCCCAGGCAACGGTGTGGCAGCCGGGTCGCCCGGAGCAACGTGGCGAACGCGCGCAACCCGCGGACCACAGTTACTCTAGCTAGCGGATGCAAATTCAGAAACTCGAGACAACTACATAGGCACTAGTTCGATTCTCGACACCTTCATTTCCTCCAAACACCTCATGACTTACGTGTAAGAGCGAACTCTAATATTATATAGATACTTCTAGATTATAGGATTCCTGAGTTTCCGGTTTCCTTTTGCACTATTCTATTCCAGTGGTTCCCAAAGTGTGGGTCATGACCCCGTTAAAATGTTTCAGTAGTTATAAAGTAAAAAAATAATTGTGACTACTTCGTTTATATGACGTCATTCCATTTTCAACCAATGAAGTGTAATGAATTTATCGCATGGTCGTTCTTTTGTTTAGTCGTTGTCGCCAACTGTTTCCCCGTGAATTGATGATTATGAATACATTAAGATGCAACTACACGGTTAAACGTTTCTTTCAACTTCAAAGCAATGAATGCAAGATTGATATTTAATATTAATTAATATATTTACGCAGTGAAGACGTTCAAAACGGCGCACTATGTAGACAAAATCTTCATGCATCTTAATTTAACGTACGTTTTAAACTTGATTCTTTCAATATTCTTCCCAGATTGCGCGCATACGCGATTGGAATATTGAACTGTGTAGATGCAGCTTTAGTTCCGTTACACACTACAGCGAGAATGTGTTTGTCGAGCTATAAAAAATGTTTTCCTGTAGCACTGATTGTAACGGTCGAAATAAGACACAGCTGACATTGGTCCTGCGCCCACAGGTAACATAACCTATAAGTAGCCTATAAAATTTGTATTTTGTGAATTAAATTAAACAATTAATAGAAAGTCAGATGTTCAAATTTATGTAACATCCTCGCATATCAAACCCAAAGATCTTGCATAGTAATAATGTCTTTGATTAAACTGCCTTCCGTATGGCGTAATAAAATTCGTGTTTTAATTAGGCCTATCTACAAAGAGATGGCTTCACTGTGTAGCAACTCGCTCGCTCGTGGATTTATCGGCAAATCTCAGACCTCTCGTGACATTACTACAGATAAATGTGCTTGTTATTTAGAAAGTTGTTTCACTAATCTGAACTCAATATTCGATATCGTATACTAAATTTTTTAACTTTCCTCGTGAATCACCCTGTGTATACATACATACATACATACATACATACATACATACATACATACATACATACATACATACATACATACATACATACATACATACATACATACATACATACATAGGCATACACACATACATACACACACACTGATATCATTTTCTATTACAATGAGATTTCCCGTTTACTTATTTTGCATAAATACGAGACTGCAAATTCTATAAAAAATTTAAGCATAACAGGCCACTAGGTTTAATGTTGTCTATGAATGATGATTATAAAAATTTAACAGTTTCTTTCGCAAGCTCGATGCATTCTTGCATTCTTTTGATCCAAAACTGGTCTACGTTCTGCGAAAAAAAATGTATAGTTTCAACATTCCTTCAGTAGGGGAGAGTTGGATAGTATCGGACATCGGGTAATATCGGACAGTGAGTTTCTTTCATCTACAACCAGATGATACTACCTGAATGACATGGTTACGTTTCTGTCATGTCGCATACAGTAACGTAACCACGTCATTCAGGTACTACCATCTCTGGTAGATGAAAGAAACGCACTGTCCGATATTACCCGATGTCCGATACTACCCAACTCTCCCCTATATACATATTTCAATGAGTAGTTCCTTAATACGTTTTTAAAATTTCATCCAGCTGAACACAACCGTCTAAAACCAGATTCATTATCCATCTGGGACTGTCGTAATTGCTATCAGTTTTTTTTTCCAGAAAAAAATTTAAAAAGTTAGTGTTTAAAATTGTGAAAACTTAATTGCATGTCCACAAAAACAATCTCAGTATTAATTGTCGTATCATACGGTACGTAGCTAAATTTTTTCAAGAGTTTTATACATTGAGCTAAGCTCATATGGGGGTAAATTAATTTATTTTAATTTTGTGCTTAATATTCAATATGTTCAGTACTGTTTAATGTATTTAATATGCTCAGTATTGTTTAATATATATACAATAGTTTTAATGCATATTGTAGTCTACTTAATATGAATTTTAGTAATAAATTTATATGTAATTTTAAAACCTGGAATTAATCATATTATAAGTGTTCATTATGAGTCTTTGCTTCTATGAGATATGAGGTCGGTCATTATGTACCAACTTATGTCCTAATCTAATGGTTTGAATGGTTGATTATTGATAAGTAATTCTGACGGTAATAAATCCACACATATTGAAAATTATATTTCTTTTTGTCAAGTGATGACAAGGAATGAAGCTTTCTTATAAGGTAGGTGTCCCTAATATGGCCATGCTAAAGTTTGAGAATTTTTCTAGCCGCCATTTAAAAAAATGTAAACCACTTTTTCCTTATTCGTTCTCAGTCTAATGGACTTTCTTAAAACAATTTCCTTTCCCCATAAAAATAGCTTTAATTGTCCAAAAAGTCCCAAATTCCAAAAGTCTACCTAGTGGCCATATCAGGAACATGTGTACATGATATGGCCACCCTTGTTCCATGTTCTACAAATCGTGATTGTTTTCAGTTTGATAGCGCAGTTGTGGTAAAATTAAATAATTTTGGTGTAAAATGAATAAACATGACACTTAATAATCTTTTTTATAATTCAAAAGTGTAGTCAAAACAGGTTTTTCCATAAAAAATTAAGTTTTTTCTTAAAATACAAAATTTTTGTGTAATCCCAGCTATAAGGCATGTAAATTTGTCAGGTGAAAAAATAAAAGTGAAATGAACTTGATATGGCCATGGTGCACTTGATATGGCCATATCAGGAGCAGGTAAACTTTCACGAAAATCGTTTGATTATGAACAACTCGTAAAAGATACGCCATCAACGACAACACCAATGAACAGAATATTAAAAACTGAATGGAGTACTATGGTTTTCATGAAACAAGTCTTTGAAAAACATGCATAAAACAAGGGAGACGTACCAGAGAAAAATAAAAAGGGGTCACATGAAAACCGCAAAACAGGCAACTGACGCCATATTGCTCAACCTGACTGGATGGAAAACGATCAAGTAACATACCAGGATGCCCTTTCATTGGATTCTGCTGCAATTTAGCGGATTTTTTGGTTAACTAACTCACAATAGGGGAGTGGCCATATCAGGAACATGGCCATAACAGGAGCACCCACCTTAAATCATCCTTGGCTGTTATTATGTCACCATCTTGGTCTTTCAAGTTATTATTCAAAATGTTCAAATGTTCGAGAATATATCAAGGAAGGCCAGTCTAAGTAAAAAAAAAAAAAAAAAAAATTGGAAAATATGTTTGCATATTCCGATTTCTCGTCCTGCAGGTATCGGTACATTAGAAGTTAGGTAGTATCTACTGATTTTGAGTAAAATTATCATTTTTTTCGATTTTATAGGGATTTGTATTTTTCGAATGTGGTTAAGTACCGGCACGGTAGTGGGAGGTAGGCTACCAAATAAATGTCTCGCCTAAAAGTGGGTCTTGTCTTCAAAAAGTTTGGAAATCAATACTCTAGTGTACTACCGGCGTGATATGAATTAGCGGTTACCCTGATGTAACTGATATTTAACCCTTGCGGCGAATTTCGATCAAGTCCAGAGAGCCTAATTAATCAAATCCAATCTCCTCACTTCCATGCTGGGAATCTTTTAAGATACGAAAGAGAGAGTGGTGTGCGGAAAGCAACTGAAAGTAACCATATTTATATTTTCCAAGAAAAACCTGTTAAACGAGAGGAACGTTCACGACAGAAGACAATATCAGATGATAAACAACATCAAGTTAATCATATGCGGAGACTAAGAGGAAAGCGGAAAATAGGGAACATTGGAGAATACTGGGTTTGCGCTGAAGGACCTGCCTTAGGACAGAAAACTATGAATGAATAAATAAATAAATAAATGCTAGTCGTTTGATCTGGGACTCGCGAGTTTAACCCCCCCCCCCAGGGCCAATGGATTCCAAATGGCGTTAAAATCATTAGCATGGCTTTGGATCCTCTGTCGTAGATCCACGACACGTAAAAAGAATCCTGTCCCTGATAGGGCTCCGGATAAAATTTGTCGGCAAGAAATTTCTCGCTCACAACTTGCCTATATCAAAAGCTTAACCTTCTGAGGACTGAGATATTTGTTGTTTTATTTTTAAAGTTCAATATTTGTATGTGTGTGTGTGTGTGTGTGTCTCTGATGCCTACCCACTTCACTTTGCATGATTCCGGTTCCGCATATTGCGGATAGATGGCAGGACTGTGACCCATTTTCAAATTGCACACCACTTCGGCGGACCACGTTATGCATGATGTGTATCTGTGAAGAGTTATGTCGTGTACTAGGGTGAGTGTATGTTAAGTGTTCGTATAAGTGTAGTATAGGGAATGGGCGAGGATGATGATGGTGAGGAAGGGAGAAGGGGAAACCCGGTGCCGGCATGTAGCCTACTCCCGTTGAATATAGCACCAAAGGGGCTCCAAGCTTAACGTCCCCATCCGACGGACGAATCACTATCAACAGAGACATATGCCTTCTCTTCATATGCACTGCGGAGAGATTTGGGATTTAACTCAGGCATACTGGTGCACAATTTAGTGATTAAAAGTTGTGCACCGCCATCTCGCCTAGTCCCGAACAAGGGCCGGCTAGTCTAGAGGTAGACGCACTACCACAGAGCTAACTCGACGGACTTTTTGAAAATATTTGTTGTACGAAATTGCAAGTATACGTAATACTATAATTTAAATAAAAGGGCCACGTTCAGTACGCAACTATCACGTGATTTTCCCTGCGACATAACCACTCGGACGGACAGTAGGAGTAACTATTATTCCCTCAACAACAATGGAACATACCTACAGAGTGATTTAAACAAGCGAAAAGTTTTTCCGTATCAATCCAGGGTATTTTATTCCATTCAAAAATAGGCTATTATTGTTACCATAACAACTGTGAAATGTTACATCTGAATATAATGAAGACTTCGTAGCGCATTTTAATTCAGTTGAAAATAATTCATTGTCATAGCAACAGCAGCAACATTACATCGTTTAAAACTAAGAAAACCACTATCTTAACAATCTACAGTCTTTTATCTCCTATGCATGCAACCAAACTACGATAATGGCACAGAAAGTGTGCCACACGCCGAATCGAAATCCGGTCTCGTTCAAACATCTGTACAACATGGCGGCAGCGCGAGTCCAATCATTTAGACCACGAGTGCAGCTTGAAAAATGATCGACCGCTGGTGACGTGCCCGCGGGTCTCATCACGTAATTGACGGCCCGGGGCGACAGCGGCACACGCAACATGGCGGACGCCAAGGATCGCCGTGCCAAGTACTCGGGGGAAACCTGCCGGGGAACGAACCCCGCTGACTTGGATGAAAATCATTTTCCTGATTCACGGAACAAAATGGTACACACCACATGGCGGACAAGGAAGTTTGCCATGGTCATCGGGAGATACTTCCTGTGAATCGAACCGCTATAACTTGGATAACAATTCTTTGGTCAGCGGAAAAAGGCACATAAAGTCAAAAAAGTCGATTTTTCTGTTGTACCTAATCACATAAGACTAATATTTTTTCTAATTTTTGAAATAATAAATTTTCTTGTATTTTAAATTGAAAAGGATCTTACTTTAACATACATGAATTTCATTATTATAATTATATTCAGTTAAGAGTAAATTAAAAAGAAAGTCTCTCATGAAAAATTATTATTTTTTTACTTAAGTGCCTTTTCCCTCCGACCAAAGAATTAGTCACTTGATTTACCGAACGAAGTAATACGCACCGCATGGTGGACAAGAAAGATTGTTATAGCAAGTATACTTCCAGAAAAACTTGCTGGGGAACGAACTACGGTAACTCTGATAAAAAAAAACCAATAAGCTAATTTAATGAGCAAAGTAGTACACACATTAATGTGAACAAGAAAAATTGTCATGTAATTATCGGGAAAATTTTGCTGGGAATTGAACTACGGTATCTCGGATAACAAACTATCACTTGATTTACTGAACAAAGTAGGGGAGAGTTGGGTAGTATCGGACATCGGGTAATATCGGACAGTGAGTTTCTTTCATCTACAACCAGATGATAGTACCTGAATGACATGGTTACGTTTCTGTCATGTCGCATACAGTAACGTAACCACGTCATTCAGTTACTACCATCTGTGGTAGATGAAAGAAACGCACTGTCCGATATTACCCGATGTCCGATACTACCCAACTCTCCCCTAATTGTCACGGCAAAGTACTCGTCGGGAAAAAACTTGCTGGGGATCGAACCACGATAACTCGGATAACAAATCGCTAACTTATTTTGTGAAAGAAATGATACCATTAACATTGTAAACGAGACAAATTGTCATGTCAAATACTCGTCGAGAAAATCTTGCTAGAGATCGAACCACGGTAACTCGGATAATAAATCGTTACCTGATTTACTGAACAAAGTAATACACACTACATACTGGACAAAATAGATTATGGCAGAGTATGTATGCATCGGGAAAAACTTGCTGGGGATTAAACAGCGGTAAGTAAGATAACAAACGGTCACTTGATTTACTGAATAAAGTAATACATACCACATGGTGGACAAGAAAGATTGTCATAGCAAATATTCGTCGGAAAAAAAAAAAACTTGCTGGGGATCAATCCACGGTAACTAGGATAACAAATCGTCACATGATTTGCTGAAGAAAGTGACACACCCAGCATTATGAATGAGAAAGATTGTCATGGCAAGTAGACTACTCGTCGAGAAAATCTTGAAGACCGAACCACGGTACCTCGGATAACAAGCTGTTATGTCAGCTGATTTACTAAACAAAGAAACAACTTACACATCGCATGGTGGACAAGAACGATTATCATGGCAAACTACTTCGGGAAAACTTGCTGGAATCGAACCATGGTAACTTGGATAACAAACCATCACCTGATTTGTTGAAGGAAGTGATACGCCCAACATGGTGGACAAGAATGAGTTTAATGATTTTCTTTAGTTGGGTAATGCAATTTACAGGACGCTATGGTATATTGCGTATTATGAGCATTTGATAGTTGTAAATTGTTGATGCAAATAAATATAAAATAGAGGTTATAAAGTTTGAAATTATAGTCCTTCTAAAGCACTACTATAAACAAGATTATAAAGCTGTTCTCGCAGCGCGAAGAATATGTTAAGTCGAGGGTGAAGGTGTCGTTAATGAGCGTGTAGCACAACGATGGTCTCAGCGTTTCAATAATGGACAAGAAGACAGTAAAGATTCACAAGGTCCTGAAAGATTTAAGGTATGGTAGAATATTGAGAATACAAAATTGTGGAAGAAAATCCACAAAAAAAGTACTCTCAGATTGTCAGAACTTGGTTCCTCAAAAGATACAATACACCGCCACATATTAGAAAATCATAAAGAAATTGTAAATCTGTACCGCATGAATTGACACCTAAACAGGCTTAACTCAGAGTGGATATCTGTCGTCAGCTTAACGCTAATCCCATGGATGATAGATTTATCAGGAGGATTGTCACGTGTAATGAAAAATGGACCTATATTATCTCAACCGTGACACCTCAAAACAATGCCATGATCTCCGTCAGCTTGCCAAAGTCGTCGTTAAACAAAATCGGTTCGGCCCCAAAGTAATATTATATGTCTGGAGAAATTTTGAAGGCGTGATTCATTCGGAGTTTGTTCCAATCAGATGTGCACTCGATGAAGATCTTTATTCTTAAAAACTTAGAATGAGTTCGTGAAGTTTTGAGAGAGAGGTATCAGGTGTTAGTTAATAGAGTTGTCTTGTAACAGGACAATGCGAGACTCTATACCATTCGAAAAATCATGAAAAAATCCAGGAATTTGGAGAATCGAATTGCTACCACACCCGGCATATAGCCTGATCTTGCGCCTTCAGATTATCATCTGTTTCGATCCTTGGTCCAATTCATGCGTGGAAGAAATCTCCAAAACTTGGAAGCCGTTGAAATGGGTACCACGGAATTCTTGCATTAAAAAAAAAAAAAAAAAAAAACAGAAACTGATACCGTCGCGGAATAACAAGCTCAAAGATGGCTCAAGACTATAATTATGGTCTTTATTTGAAGATTCGATTAATTATTTATTTCTTGTCACAACACTCTCCAAAGTTCTGCTCCAAAACTGACATTACTTGTGATTTTACGTGATTTTGTAATATCTCGTAACAGTTGGCAACGCTGAAAAGGCAGCTTATTAGCTTTTTAGCAAATAATTTTACGTGAACCCCACTATAATATACTGTTGAAAAAGTTGTATTATGGTATGACTCTACACCAATTGAACAAGGAGAAGACAAGGAGAACAAGGGGAATACAAGGAGAACAATAGGAATACAAAGGGGAAAAGAAAATAAACGAAGAACGGGGGAATATAAGGAAAACAAGAGTGGTTGTATTTTTATGTGATGGTCAATTCCCAAGTAACCTCCACCATACCTATGTAGTTCTTCAACAGTCGGGAAATGTTTTGTATTTACGTGCTAAATAAATATTTTGCAACCTCTTCATACCTTTACTCTATACATATTTCATGTAATAAGAAATAAAAATTGGTACTTATATTGGCCTACTTATATTGTGTCAAATTGTTGAAATCAATAGAGATGAAACTTGCTTATCAGTATGTTCAGAGATTAATACAAATATTACAAAAGATAAAGAAAAGAACTAAAATATAAACATTTAAATGTAGAAATTAAGAAAACTTGGACCGTGAAATGCTGTGTAGTGCCAGTAGTCAATAAATAAAGATACCTAGTTTTCGCAAACCACGGATTCACGGTTTTCCAGCTGGTAAAAAAAGTATTACGTTTTAAGCCCTTCCAGGTCAAAATAGGTTATCTTTAAACTCCCGAAATAAAGCGAAATGTTGTGTATACGTAAAAGTATTTTAGTACGAATTGTTTAGAATTAGTGTTTTTCAAGAGAAACTTTCTTTTTCGAAATTTTTATTTGAAAGTTCCCAAAATATATATTTATTGGAAGTTACATAAATATGTGCATGGAATAATACAATAATCTTCGGTGAATGTAAGCTCCTTCTTCGCTGTACTGTTGGCAAGCATGACGACTGAAATTATCTGAATATACGATTTTCGTTTAATTAGGCAGGCCTAGTGGTATTTTCGTAAAAGTCATGATTAAAATTTATGTATAAAATTTTTATTTTAACATTGAACCCTATTTCAATACCTACAAAATTTTGAATCCAATAGTCAAGCAGTATTTCGAATGACTTTATTTTAAAATAGGCCTATAAAGTAGAAATAGCCTGAATGTTTTGTGGTGGCTATTAGTTTTTCATTAACACAAACTGTATTAGACTATTACACTAATTTCCCTAAACAAGAGGTAAGTAAGTGTCAGTACAAAACTAGTATTGTTAAATGTACAAAGATCCTTAAGATTTCTTTAATGATACAGATCTCTAGTCTTTGTAAAAATATACAGTAATGCATTTTGCACGACGAGAGTCAAAATGTTATTTATTTTAATGCGAAATAACATCGAATTTTTTTGTGCGAAATAACATGGTAATTAACCAAATTTTATACAGAAATCTAATATTATTCACCGTAAAATAGGATTGTAATCAATAAAACATTTAATATGCCTAACTTGTGTACAAGAAACAGTCATCATATCACACATGCAAGGGAATGTGTTCCACTCTGAATTTTGACTAGATTAAAAATTAACGACAAAAATAATAATAATAACAATAATAGTAATACTAATAATGAGTCGAATAATAATAAAAATAATAATAACTTTTTCCTGCATGTAATATATTCGCCTATGGCAAGGTCTGTTTTGTGTTGGATTTTTAAGACCCGGGTTCAAAGCTCACTCGACCTACGCTCGGTGCCGTGTGTCATTTTAGTACAAATTTAAACGAAAAGCCATTTGCCCGTGCAAAGTGTTTGACAAACATTTCCTAATGGTGCGGGATAATATCTGGGTGTTTGTTTTAATATGAACCGCGCATCTGCTAATTAGGATTACACTAACACCGCTATTTATTTTGCGGGAGCGATGCACAGCCCGTGGAGCACGGGCCAAATCCCAACCGAGCACATAGAGTTGCATGTTCAGGTTAATAAGCAATGCCATATCAAGGAACCATAAAAACTTGACTTGTTTTAATTCAATTCAAAATAACTGAGTCATTACCGTAGCAACAGTAGTAGTTTATTTTATGTCATCTGAAAGAAATCGAAGTAATGCCTATAATCTAACGTATATTGGTCTAATTTTAAAGAGATTCGACTTACTGTCTTTATGCCAATGGTGTCTTACCTCATTTTAAAGAAACCAAAGTATTTCCATAGTAATTTAACGTACAGCATTCATTCATTCATTCACAGTTTTCTGCCCATGGGGAGATTCTTTATCGCAAACGTAGCATTCTCCAATCTTCCCTATTTTCCACCTTCCTCTTCGTCTCCACATATGATTCATCTAATATTGCCTATCATCTGATACCTTTTTCTGTCCCGAACTTTTTTACTTTCCAACATTTCTTCCAGTACATTATTCAGTACGCAGTTTATTCTTAGCCAGTAACCCAACCGATTTCTTTTTCTCTCCCTGACTAGTTTCAGCATTATTATTCTTTCTTCACTCACTTTTTCTAGCACAAATTTATTTCTTGTTTTGTCTGTCCATTTCACACGTTCCATTCTTCTCCATAACCACATCTCAAACGCTTCCAGTCGTTTCTCTTCACTTCGTCATAATGTCCATGTTCCTATCCCATACAATGCCACACTTTATACAAAGCACTTCACTAATCTCTTCCTTAGTTCTTTTTCCACAGGTCCTCATAAAATTCTCCTTTTTATTAAAATCTTTCTTAGCCATTACTGTCCTTTTGATTTCTTGGCAGCGGCATATGGGGCGTTCAGAGCACAAGGGAATCAAGTCACAAAAATAAACTTTTCGGAAAATTAGACTTAAAGGGTCATATTCATAGATATTGGAGCGCGGGCTTCCGGTGGATGATCAGCGAACTAACGTTTTTCGTATTCATAAACCAGTGTTAGCGATATGATATGATATGATATGATATGATATGATATGATATGATATGATATGATATGATATGATATGATATGATATGATATGATATGATATGATATGATATGATATGATATGATATGATATGATATGATAGATATGATATGATATGATATTTGATATGATATGATATTTGATATGATATGATATGATATGATATGATATGATATGATATGATATGATATGATATGATATGATATGATATGATATGATATGATATGATATGATATATGATATGATATATGATATGATATGATATGATATGATATGATATGATATATGATATGATATGATATGATATGATATGATATGATATGATATGATATGATATGATATGATATATGAATTCTGTACAAGTAATCAGTCGATAACCGGGGCTAATTTAGTACGCTCATAGCGCGGGCTAGCGAAATGTCTATGCATAACACCCAAAGTCTTTATGTATAGTTAATAACTCATTAAAGGTAAGTATGATTTTAAACATCTGCACCATTATAAAGATTGTGAGGACATGATTCTTTTATGCTCTGAAAGTAGCCTCATCTAAGATATGTACAGACGAAATTCTCCCAATTGACCAAAAGTGGACTTGATTCTCTTGTGCTCTGAACGCACCATATGTTACTACTTATAGTACACTCCAAGTAGGCCTAATTGAAGATGTCCACTTGTTTCGCTGCCTAATTTCGGATTCGCACGTTTACCTTCTTTACCATACATTATATTTATCTATTTTTTTTAGTTGGTTACTTAACAGGGCTGTATCAACTATTCGGTTATTTAGCGTCGATGGGATTGGGGATAGCGAGATGGTACTTGGCGGGATGAGGCCGAGGATTCGCCATAGATTACATGGCATTCGTTTTAGAGTTAGGGAAAACAACGGAAAAAACTTAACCAGGTAATCAGGCCAAGAGGGAAACGAACCCATATCCGAGCGCAACTCGGGATCAGCAGGCAAGCGCCTCAGCCGCCTGAGCTACGCCGGTGGTCACTGATCTCATTTTAAAGAAACCAGAGTAGTGTGATAATAATCTAACCTATGTTGTTCTCATTAACCAAAGTATTGTCATAATATCCTGAATATTAATGTTTTTATTCCAAAGTAATGCAAGCGTTGCCATAATAACAGCAGTTTTTTATCTTGTTTCAAAAAACCAGAGTAATAATATAGTAATCTGAAGTATTTTATACTCATTTTAAAAGTAATTTAAACTTTCTACAGTAACAGCAACTCATTTTACTTGAAAGTAACCAAAATATTGTTCCATTAAATCGTTTATAGTCCGGGTCAGCTTACTTCATACCCTAAGGGTGAAACCTAACAATTTTTCTCCCATTACTATATATGCTAGTGGAATGTGATGATTTTCTAGTTTGCAGGTTGAATTTTCTTTTGCGAACTTCGTTTCGAATTTAGATACTGACAAATACTACAAATGGTAGTGATTTTGTAACTATTAATGTTGTTGGCAGCTGAGACAGACTGGAGTTCCATGAAATTAAAATTGTATTAGATTTCTGAGCAGGTTACTGGAAGCTAGTGAAATTTAAACATACTAATTTAATTAATAAATAGCAGTATTAATATTAATGCATAGTAGTTGTTTTACGTTTTGCGTTGTGGTTATAATTCAAAACTATAGTCAGGTAAGTGTAAATAAACATAACATACTTAGGTGTGATAATGCAGGTGGATAATCGATAGAAACATCATTTCACATGTTAATGAATTTCTTTCGTGTTTACATTTTTATTACAATAATGCCAAAAAGAGGAAAAATTATGAGTGACTTCACCAAGAAAGCGTAAAGCGTGCTGCGAGAGTGGGGACAACTTCCCCTACTGGCGTTCTTTTCTTTCAGATTTAACCGAAAGAAGATCATGAAGAAGGAATAAAATTATGCTCACGGGGACAGCAATTATAACTAGAATAGCAAAATTATTAGGAGTAAGTATTCTTAAGCATACATTTCATGGTGATATTCGGTTTTCGGAGTTAGTACTAATAATTTAATGTGGTCGAACAAAATACATTTGTCAAACCAATGAATTTCATATTGCCAGACAAAATACCTAACATGTTGATCTCTTTCTCATATAGTTTGCTTACGAAAATATGTTATAAATTATTGAATTACTTAGAATATCCTTCCAACATAATGGTAAAGTGCGGTAAGTAAATAAGTCGCTCAGTACGTAGAATCGTGATTTTACTTTATATGGTGATATCTGGTAACAGTTGGCAACATTGACAAGACGGCAATATTTCCTGTTTAGGAACTGTTCTTATGTGACCCTCACTAAACTTATGTGTTTTGTACCAAATTAAGTGGTTATCTAGCGTGGGACCGAAGTATTATCAAAGCAAGCTGACGTATTTAATCTTATTTCGAAATAATAAATAATTCAAGCATTTCCAAAGTAACAATAACCTGTGTCATCACACTTGAAAGCAGTAACATAACTGATTATCGTAGCATGATGAAACGATTTAATCTCATTTGAAAGTATTCCAAGAGATGCCATAGTGAGCCAATGGTTTATGGGTGAATATTCTCAAATGGGTAAATGTATGTCCCGGCTGATTTAAGGAGTTTCTTGAAAATGTTAACTGATAATTACTTTTGCGTTTAATTAACTAACTCTCACATGTTTTAGTTGGAAGCAAAGCATAAAAGGATTAATTTTAAAATTTATAATTAAAAAATAACGTCCAAACGTCAAAATGAAACTACGGTCCCTATGTCCCCAACTACATTTTACTCTGTTTTACTAAGTTTTTCTCGGAATGTTTCGATTTGATTTTATTTCCTCGGCCAAGATTATAAAAATAAATAGTTAAAATACTTATGAAAGACAGGAATTGTTGTTTGTTTAATTCTGAAAGGACACAACTTCAACGTAAAGTTTGTCCCCAAAAATTTCGTAACGCCGGTCTCTCGAAATAAAAGAGCTACACAAAAGACAATTTTGCTTCATGTGGTAAATTTTAACGGTTAGTAGTGATGAGAGGTCAACATGGCGCCAGTTGAAAAACTTTTCGTCCATTGTCGTAATTTATTTTATTGAAAAATACAAAAATCATCACTGATGACTGAATGTTATGTTTTCTATTGGTAACACCGGTCCCAGGTGGCATTAAATATAGTTTGTATATACTAAACTTTCGTAGTATATGCAAAACATTACAATGTTTGTCGACTAAAAAATCTAACCTCCATGATATTTTTAACGATTTATTTTGTCAGAACTATTACGGAAATTATACTAATTTGTAACAACGGTCCCTGTAACGTCGGTCCCTTTATTGTGGGACAGAGGTTTCATTTAACATACAATTATTAAATACTGGTGGATAAAGTAACTTCGAATATTATTTTATGTGATTGTTTATAGGAAAAAAAAAAGTCTGATGATGAAAGTAGGAAATATGAAAGGGAGAAGATACGTAGGCAGAGGGCAAATACGACTGAAGAGGAGTTGCAGAAAAAAGGGACTATGGCAAAGAATATAAAAAAAGAAAGAAAATAGCAGATATGACTGATCGTGAAAAAAGAAATGTTCGAAGACAAGTGAAATCTGAAGTACAGAAGTTTAGAAGATACCTTAAACAATGGGCTGTAAGGGAAAGATAACAACAATCCCTCGTTTTTTTTTAAATTAGAAAATCTCACATAAACATTTTTTAAGCTCAACTGATACCAGAATCTTCAATAATAGGAGCAAATGTAACCAATGTGAGAAAAAAGTACACAATTTAATATAATATATTTTTTTCCAGTTTTGTTATTCATATTTGGCCATTTCAGAATATTCACCCTTATATCATCATATTGAAAGTATACCAAACATCTTTCCAATAACAGCAACGCTGCTTCCTACACGTGACAAATAAGCCATGCCAAGAGCGGCACCTCTCGAAGTAACACAAGCATTACTATAGCAACAGTTGCATGCAGGGTGGCAGGAAGTAAAGGCAGAGCAGGTGGCGCAAGGACACCGGTAGGTGGACAAACATATCGAGGTAATCAGTATGCACTAAGAAAGGAACAAAAAGAAAGATCCTAAATAAGATGGAAAGAAACAATAAACTAAAAGAAAGACCTACATAAAATGGAAATAAAGAACTAAAAAAATGCCTGAATAAGATGAATCTAAAAAACAAACTAATAGAAAAGCGAGCTATGGGGAAGGAAAGAAACAAAGGAAGACAGGCAGATAGAGATGGCATGCCAAAAACCACTTTTCGATACCATGGATCGTGAAGACTTTTGTTTCCGTTATAATATTGAAATTGAGGAGTTCTATGTAATGTTAATGTTATGTTTTATTTAACGACGCTCGCAACTGCAGAGGTTATATCAGCGTCGCAGGATGTACCGGAATTTTGTCCCGCAGGAGTTCTTTTACATGCCAGTAAATCTACTGACTTGAGCCTGGCCCGGGATCGAACTCGCAACCATGGGCATAGAAGCCAGCGCTATACCAACTCGCCAACCAGGTCGACAGTTCTATGTAATACGGGCTCATACCGTCATGGACCGTTTTTAGGGAGATTACATTTTCTGTATGTCTATAGTTACATTGTTACGCCTCTAAAGTTTCATATCGATATCTCTATTTATGAATGTGTGACAATCATTTTGAAATCAGTTGTTGTAGGAGAGATAAGCCATTACGATTATGAACTGCAGTTGTGTTATTGATTATGTTATTTTAAGATATCTGAGATAGCTGTTAATCATGGAACTAAGAAGCGCAAGGGAGAGTCAAGAAGGGACCGTGCTGCGAAGAAGATTAAACGAAATTCCGGCCAAAGTTGTAGGTATTTCTAGCAAACAGTTTCTTCTAGTTACATATTGCTGTAAAAATAAATGTTTTGAAAAATGTACAGTAACAAAACAAGAAGATTTAAACAAGAAAAATGACTGACATGAATATTGACACTAGGATATTGGGAAGCCAGCCTGTGCAACTGAACTCAGCAAAAGAAAAAGATGTGCATAGTAAATTTAAATTCCTGGAATCAAATTATGTTGCTTGGTACGAAGAAGTTTTCCTGCAATCCAGAAGTGAAAGTGCACAAGGAGCAAGTGATGGTGAACTAAATCTGAATGATTAACTTCACTTAGTGTTAAGGAAGAATCATTTATGTTTCAAATTTCATACAAAATGATTTATGTTTACATTTTGTTAAAATCTGTTTAAGATAATTTTTGTGTCCTGTTTACTCCTAACTTGTATTTTTGTATTACCACACTGTGTAACATAACAATGTAACACTTCTATGTAAAAGAGGATCATGAACAGCTGTTCTCCCTAATAAGGATCCATATAAGCATCATTTCGAACATCAATATCCATATGAAAACTGAAGAAAAACTTAGTTTCTACTTAGCACTTGATAGAATAAACATGAAAGAGTATTTTTTGTTTAATGTCGCACAAGCAAAAAAGGCAATAAATAAAATGTTATGCATAGTTGAATTATTTATTCCTATTTTTCTCGAAATATGGTTTCCTGTCATAGGCCCCTATTACATGGAACTCCTCAATTGAAGTTTTTCAGCCCTTGCAATATTTCTACACACTTTCCGTACAAGAGAAATGCGGATATTTGTCAGACAACCCCACGCAAACGTTTCTCAGCCAATTAACGAGCTCTTTGACGCTAGATTGACCAATGAGAATCGAATTACACAGATAATTAAAAGTGTGCTCCTCAAAATTAATAAGTGATAGTTTTTCCTCCTACGTTCATTTGCTTTATTTGTATCGTCTCTGTTTCGATGTATCAGCAATCAAGCAATTACGTGAGACTCGCAGTCTCTACATGCAACAGTAATTAATTACAATAACTCCACAACAAATTACTATAAGTAAAAATGTTTACAAGAAAACTAAACATGTTGAAAATTAAAGATAAGTGACAATAAAAAAGTTCAAAATAAAATGTTGTTATAACCTCAAACGATCAGTTGTTTTTATTCCAAGGAGTCTTTTATTCTTATCATATCTGCTTCCATTCGACTGTTTTTCTGGATCGTATTATTATAACCTCGAATGTTTAGTTGTTCAGAATTACAGTTGTTCGCATTGGGATTATCTTGCCAAATATAATTCGTGATAATAGTTATCCACAGGTAATTTAATTTTGCTTTTTAAACTCATATTTGCTGTCATTAGATAATTACACTTTTACTACGTCATACTACTTTTGCCCAATAAAACGGTATGAAAGGACGTCTTTCAACCAATCATAGCTGCTTATCGCAAAATTTTGTAGTTTCCCTAGCATTTGTTTAAATTTATCGCTTCTCTAGCATTTGTTTGTTTTTATCACTACCCTAGCATTTGCTTCTTTGTTTGCCAACATTTCAAACTGCAAATTCTTTACGGTACTATAAAACATGATTTGCGATGTTGGCAGCATAGACAGTCAACTGAAAATGACGGCTCCGTGCAAAAGTTTTGGTGAAGCTAACATTAGTGAAATAGAATTTCAGTACGTCAATTAATATTTTATTGTATTAGAGTACTTTATTTCTTCTAATCTTTATATACTTCCTTATAATCGTGAATTAGTCAATTAAATCTCACTCGAGTTTTGATTTTCTCTAGATAAATCAAAATATTTAGTGAGATTACTCTTAACAAATTCGTTAAGCTCAATTAAATTACCGGAAAACTATCAGCACTCGGTGTATTATAGAAAATAATTTAACTTGCACAGAATATAACGAAATACGGATATTCCTCAGACAAATTAACTCACATTCGATATGAACGAAATACGGATATTTCTCGGATAAATTAAGTCATATAGAATAGTAGGTACCGAAATGCAAAAATTTGTAGGACAAATTAACTTGTATTGGATATTAACAAAGCATGGATATCTCTCAAGTAAATTATCTCGCTTATAATAAGGTCCCTGAGCCAAATAACGCCATGTATTCCTTTAACGTCACCCTATTAAAATTTGTTAACGACACAAGTTTTCGGTAGTGCACTTCTGTAGCCTGCATTCGCTTGCAATCTAGTGATGAAATGAGTTACTAGCTGTCCGCTGACATTTACGAGTGACATGATATTCCATCATTTTCCTGTTGTGTGTTGATAGTGAATGGCTGTTCTTATATCAAGGTAAGAGGTAATATTTTATTTTGTGTGTTGAGCAAATAATAACTATATTAAACTATATATTTTCGTGATTCTTAAACATTCTTCTATGTATAGACAGTATTTGTTATCTATAAAATTTAAAAATGTTAGAAAAACAGGCATATTATGTTATCAAGTACTCAGTAGCGCTTTAACGCCATGTGGCGTTAAAGGTCTACAGACAGAATTTTAGGTTATGTTAGTACTAAGGCTGACAGTACAGCATCAGTGTGAAAACATCAGGAAAATCACTAAGCTTTCAACTTACAAATGTTCAGAATGTGCAGTGATGATACTGTTTCAATTGCTTATCGAACTCTTAATTTTTTTTTTATTTTACGTAACTTAATTTTTTGTTTTACTTATTGGAAAACATTCATATTAAACTAAGGTAAATGCTTTTGTGTTTAATAACTTTCTACTGTGTCTCATTGTCTCTTTTTTTTTAAAGTAAGGAGTCACTGGAAAACATATTTTCCTAATCCATCTGGTGTTTCAGTTTCACATCATGAATCTTTCATTAGTATTGAGTGATTTTGTATCTTTTATTAACGGAAACTCAAATTTAGTCGCTTAGTTCAATTTGTGTTGCTTAGGAAAAATAATTCATTAACATTTATAATTGTATAGGTTACTAGAAAATAGGTGGCGTTAATTGGACAACCTGTTCCTAATAACGCCAGTTTACAAAGTTTTCCTATTTGAGTTCTAATTCTTGTTCGCTATATAATATATCCATTTTCATTGCGCTATTTTGTAAAGATAAGATTACAGTTTCTATTTCATAATTTTCGTGTTTGTACATGACTTATTTCCAGAGAAAAAGTGACTGAAGTGTTAAGGTGGCGTTATTTGGTACGTGTACCTTATTAACGAAATACTGATATTTCTCATAAATTAACTCATATTAGAAATTAACAAAATAAAACTGTTGTTAGGCCTGTTCTAACATACGGTAGTGAGGCATGGACCATCAGGAAGACGAATGAGAAAAGTCTGACGGTGGCGGAGATGAGGTTCATGAGGAGAACCGCAGGTTGTTCTCTTCTCGAACATCGGAGGAATGTTGACATCATGCAAGACCTTAACATGGACCCAATTGTCAAGTGCATTCAACAATACCGTGCGAACGGATTCCTCCATGCATAATACCTACACAGATCCTATCCTATGCTCCACGAGGTTACAGGTATTTGGGACGTCCTATGAAACGTTGGCTGGAGACAGTAACGGATCCACTTGATCTGCAAATGATGATGATGATGATGATGATGATGATGATGATGATGATGATGATGATGATGAGATTATTTATTAGGTAAATTAACTCACACTGGATATTAACGAAATACGAATATCATTATTATTATCATCATCATCATCATCATCCTAGTGGCTTGTTACGATCTCCAATCAACTCTTGTGATATTTTCCAGCAAGTCTTTTCCCTCGTGGTGTGTACTGAAGCATTGTACGCTCCATTGCTTTTGCACATGCCGAAGTCAGTCTTGTCTGTGTTGTTGTAGATATTGTACAATAAGTGTCATTTCTAATTAGTCTGCAATGTCAGTGTTCCTTTTGTGATTCTGAAGACTATAGTCAGCAATTCTTCGTAAAAATCTCATTCTGCACCTGTTAATCGTCGGTCATCTTGAATTCAAATACAGTAGTCCAGGCTTCACTTCCATAGCTGAGAAATAATTGTTCCAAAATGTTGTAAAATTTAAGTTTTGTATGTTTTTGAATCTGATCAGGAAGAGAAAAAGGAATTGGTTGGGTCACTGGCTGAGAAGAAACTGTCTACTGAAGTATGCACTGGAAGGAATGGTGAACGGGAGAAGATTTCGGGGCAGAAGAAGATATCAGATGATAGACGACATTAAGATATATGGATCATATGAGGAAACAAAGAGGAAGGAAGAAAATAGGAAAGATTGGAGATTGCTGGGTTTGCAGTGAAAGACCTGCTCTTGGGCAGAACATTAAATGAATGAATGAATGAATGAATGAATGAATGAATGAATGAATGAATGAATGAACGAATGAATAATGAATGAATGAATCAATCAATCAATCAATGACGTTTTTGGACTTTTGTCACTGGAAAGACTTTGTTAGTGACTCTCAGAAATTTCTTATAATTTTGGATAATACAAATATTTCTCATATAAATTAATTCGTACGGGATATAAAAAATTACAGATATTTCTCAGGTAAATTACTCATATTAGATATTAACAAAATATGGGTATTTATCATACCAATTTATTTACATTATATATTAAGGGAATAGGCCTACTACAGTAATTTACTTCTCAAGTAAATGACCTCGAATTGGATATGAAGGAAATAAGGATATTTGTGAGACAAATTAACTCACAGCAGGTAGATATTAACGAAATGTGCATGTCAAAAAAATTAATCATATATCATATATCATATATATATATATATATATATCGAAATATGAATATTTCTCAGACTAATTGGATATTGACCAAGTACGAAGATTTCTCAATCAAACTGATTGAATATTAACGAAATACGGATATTTCTCAGCTAAATTAATTGGATATTAACAAAATACGGACATCTTTCAGACAAATTCATTGGATATTAACACAAAGTGAATATATCACAGATAAAATAATTGCATTTTAGTAACAAAATACGGGTATTTCGTAAATAAATTAACTCACAGTTAAAGAAATACGATCAGTACTTGAGGGAAAATTGCTGTATAAAGACAGGCAGAATTTCCAAAACCACTTCTAGCTATATTTCTGTAAATCGATTTTTCTGGAGCTTCTTCGGTTGTGTCTGCACACGTTCACACGCAGATACAACCTAATCCACATCAATGCGTCGGGACGCCCAGTGGTTCAGTTGCCAATTACAAACCATGTCACACATCTTCCATCTCCATGGCAACTTGTAATGATTTACAAATAGTATCGCAAGGTGGCAGTGCCACCGCATTGAGCCTGACATAACTAGTTGCAGCATAACGAACTGATAATAATAATAATAATAATAATAATAATAATAATAATACATCTTGATTACACAACTTTTAACACTATATAACTCAGGAATAAAGTATATATTACTTTCACGTGTTAATTTGAACTAAGTTTAAAAATACCTAAGTTGACTAGTTTCGGCTTGGAAGCCATCTTCAGAACTGCGTGGTTCTTGCTTCTTCCGGTGTCTTCGCTCCAGGTGGGAGTGCGTTTGTGTTGTGTAATGTGGAGTCAAATAGTGTGTGTGTTCTGAAATTGAGTTATGTGTTGAGGATTTGTTGAGGGTGTGTTTTTGTGTATCTGTATATTTCGTATTGTTCTAGTGTGTTTAGTTTCTGGTTTTTAGGTTGGATATGTAGAATTTCCATGTCTATGTCTATGTTGCTGTAGGTGTGGTTGGCATTTGTGATATGTATGTAGAAGTGTTGTGTGATTTGGTTATGGCTGTGATGTGTTCTTTGTAACGTGTTTGAAATTATCTGCCTGGCTGTCCAATGTAGAAGTTGTTGCAGCTATTGCATGTGAGTTTGTTGTATACACCTGTGAGGTTGTATTTGTTTGAGTACTGAGATGCTTTTGTAGAGTGTTTTGTGTTCTGTATGCGATGTTGTAGTTTAGATGCATGGACCAAGTTCTGAAGATGGCTCCCAAGCCAAAACTAGTGAACTAAGATATTTTAAACTTAGTTCAAATTAACACGTGAAAGTAATATATGTATCTTTATTCCAAATTTATTATAATAATAATAATAATAATAATAATAATAATAACCATCATCATCATAATAAGGCATTGGGAGCCAAATTTGGACGAAGGATCTGTGAATAACTGAATAATGAATAGTAAAATTAAATGGAATGAATACATTGGGTCACTGGCTGAGAAGAAACTGCCTCCTGAAGGATGCACTGGAAGGAATGGTGAACGAGAGAAAAGTTCTGGGCAGAAGAAGATAAAAGATGATAGACGACATTAAGGAGACAAAAAGGAAGGCAGAAAATAGGAAAGATTGGAGAATGCTCAGATTCAATTTTTCATTCGTTTCTAATTATGTTGCATCTGCTTTCATCCCTTAATAATTCTTGTATAATTGTTTTTAAAATCATCTTATATGTTGTTTCATTTAACTCCTTAGTTTTTGTGTTGCAGTTCTGGATTCGAAGTACGAATCTTACAACTGATTTGTACATCCTAGTTTCGGTTTCCTTTCCTAATTTTTTATTATTCCATATCGTAGTATTGAGGTAGTCTCCAATTTTGTTAGCAGTATTGGCTTGATGTATTACTTCGTCATATTTTATTGCGTTTATGCTATTAATTTCAATGTCTAGATATAATTTAAATTTAATTGTTTGCTCTATTATTTACCATCTATTTCTAATTTTACTCTTCTACGTTCTTTTGATACTGCTAATGCTTTTGTTTTGTTTGCTAAGATTTTCATGTTATATTCGCTTGCTATTTCTTCAGATCTGTGGAATAACATTTGCAAATTATTTTCATAATGTACTGAAAGTAGGTCTATAGTGTCGTCTGCATAACAGATCAGGTTTAAATTTATGTTATTTATCTGAATTTCATTTTTTACTTCTTTATTTAGTTTTCTTAAAATTTCAACCATACTGAGGTTAAAGAGGGTAGGACTTAAGGAGTCTCCCTGTCTTATTCTTTTCTTGATTATGATTTCTTTAGATAAAGATTTTTTGTCTTAATTATTGTCGTATTACTTACTTACTGGCTTTTAAGGAACCCGAAGGTTCATTGCCGCCCTCACATAAGCCCGCCATTATTGTCGTATTATGTGTGTATATTTCTTTAATGATGTTGATCAGATTTCGTGAAATTTTTTTTTCTAAAATATTAAGTAGGTCTACATCCTCTAATCGTACCCTATCAAACGCTTTTTCTAACTTAATAATAATAATAATAATAATAATAATAATAATAATAATAATAATAAAACTTGTATGAGCGACTACTTCAAATTGTTTAGCAAATTTGATAGCGACGTGTTTGAATGGACATGTTTGGATGGATGTAAGCCATGCAAGGAGATATATGGCCTCACATGCATATTTCATCCATCCACCAATCTTAACTGCCCTGATAATGGAAGCTGTATGTAGTTTCAAAACGTTAGGAATGTCAAGTTACAGGATACGGAGAATACCCAAAAGTCTATTTCTGATATTATGCAAATTATTAATTAATTATAATATAATAAACTAGTGCGTATTATAAGTCATTCTGAGAGTTATTAAACGTGACAACAGCACTTAATATGAAACCTGCAGAATAACAATCAGTCGACAAAGATAGATTTCCAAAGACCACCGCATGTTAGCCATACGAGCAGTATGTTCTCGGTACGGAGGAACAGATGCACTGCACATGTTGCAACATAGCTGTATGTTCTCTGAGCGGTGGACCACGTGTTTTGCACATGTTGCAAATAACGGTTCCAATCAAACATCTCATCTATTCTATGCCTCCTTCCATGGCATTTGAGCTCGTCCGTGGCTGAGTGGTTAGCCTCTATGTCTTCCAGCGTGGAGATCAGAATTCGATCCCCGTCTGGGTCATGATACAATTTGTGGTGGACAAAGCGGGAGCGATGGACTTTTCTCGGAGTTTTCCCGTTTCTCCTCACCATTATCATTATCATTCCACCAATACTGCACAATCGCTGTCACTCTGCGAGCTCCCAAGTCAGGCCTCCAGAAAAAAAATAATGAATGAAAGTTCTACTCGTGCTTAACAAAGACTATTGTTTATGGCTGGATATGGAGAAGAATGGAACGTACAGACAAAATAAGAAATGAAGTGTTGGGAAGAACTGGTGAAGAAAGAATGATGCTGAAACTGATCAGGAAGAGGAAAAGTAATTGTTTGGGTCACTGACTGAAAAGAAACTGCCTAATGAAGGATTCAATGAAAGAAATGGTGAACAGGAGAAGAGTTCGCGGCAGAAGAAGATATCAGATGATAGACGACATTAACATATATGGATTATATGAGGAAACAAAGAGGAAGATTGGAGAATGCTGGGTTTGCAGTGAAAGACCTGCCCTTGGGAAGAACACTGAATGAATAAAATTATTTATGGCATATTGGAGTGTAGAGAGTAACAATAATTTATAGTTTAGTAGTATTTTCGCGTTTGTGAGATGCAGTTGTTTGGAGCTCTGTATATTTCGTACCAAATTTTAAAATTTGTCCCTTTAAACTGCATGTTCAATTTAACTGTGTTCAAAAGAACAGACAAAAATATCAGATGATTAAGATACATAGATCGTATTAGGAAACTAAGAGGCAGGCGGAAAATATGGAACAGTCGAGAATGCCGAGTTTACAATGAAAGACCTGCCCTTGGGCAGAAAACTATGACTGAATTAATGAAAATGATAGTTATTTAAATAGTGACATTTTGTATATGTACATCGTGTGACGGTATTCAGTCACTTATTTAGTTATAATGCTAATAGGCTATGTCTCATAAGTGTTTAAATTGGACCAACTTAGCTATTTTGTTACACAGTTGAACTTCCGTACAACGAAAACAGATATAACGATAAACCCTGTTGCAACGATAAATTTGATTGATTCTGGCATATTTATTATATTTTCAATATGTTTCATCCATCGTCACCATGATGGTCAAATTCAGGGGAAACCCCGATGAAACGATAAAAAAAATTACATTTTTTTAATGTACAGTGGAAGCTCTTAAGTTCGACTGGAACAAGTTCGACATTCTATAGTTCGACTGCTTACGTAGGAGAATTAGACACGCCCCTATACGGGCACTAAGAAATGGGTTTGCCATTTGAATGGGAATTGGTTCTGTGTCTTATAGTGATACTTTTGTTAAAGGAAAACAGAATATTTTATTGATTAGGACATCCATATTTAATCACTGATTTTAAATTAATGAACTCTTCTTTTCCTATTTTAGAATTTTGCAGTTTGTGAGACGGAACTGTCGAAACTCACTGTGGTACTAGAAGGGCATACACAAGTCTCAGGGCGGGCAGGTAATGCAAGTACAGTACTGTATTCGTTGTTGGATAACCAATAAGAATTTGTATTCATTTCACCTGCCACACCCACTACCCTTATTGGACTGAACTTTCAATTCTGTTCAGTCGAACTTAGGAGAGTCCACTGTACTTGGTTTTTATGTTCCGTGTTTCACTTTTAACTTGATATCGCCCTCTTAAGGATGTTTCTCATTATTTCGTCTACCCTCTTTCATGCTTGAGTTGACTGATCCTAACATTCTATTCAAGGAATATTACAAAAGAACTCTACTTACTTCCAGAGTGTATGACCTTTACCAAGATTAGCCCCCATGGTTCCTACCACTGTTTTCCTGACAACCTGGTGCCTTTCACATTCAAGTGTCATTTGTTAATGATGACAGGTGTAACAGGAAATCAAAAGAGTTTGGAGACTAAATTAACAGCATTTAGTGACTTAGGTAGGGAACTGAATCAGATTGAAGTGGCTGAAAGGTATGGGTTTGAGAAGCGACAATCGCAATATTCATAAAGAAACGCAAGGAAATGAGGATAGTGTCGCAATCCTGAAAGAAAGTGTTTAAAAATTGCGGCAATAGAAGACGTTGACATTTCTACCTTGAAGTGGTTTAATATCCCTAGTATGCCACCGGACCATGTGATGGTGCTCGAAGCAGTAAGAAACCTTAAAACCAAAAGACAAAGTATAATAATTACTGATTTCAAAACACGCCTGAATGTTAAATAAATTCGTACGTCAAGTAGGGTAATCAAATGGTGAGTAAATGTTATTTCGTAGTATGTAATGTTATTTTATACTTATTGTTACTATATTCTCTTTCAGAACAAAGACGGGTAAAATTTCATAACCTCTCAGAACAACTATAATCCTGACATAACGAAACAATTTTCATAGTCCTCAGAAAATTATTATTACATCGAGATTCGACTGTATACCGTCCGTTTACAAGCAAAACAAATTAAGTCAAAATGTTACTTCTGAGAAAAAGGCATATATAATTCTAAACTTTTGGAAAATGAAATACCGTCAACCGGGTATACTTTACACAAGGGGGGTAACTTTACACATTTCTAAAAATATGTTTAGAAGGCAGCATATTACAGACAATGTGTAGCAACTCCGTGGAACTGATTCTATGTGACAACAGCACATATGTGTGGTAGACTGAAGTGTATGCCATTATTAAAACTGTTATACACCATTTTTCTAGAAATGTGTAAAGTTACCCCCCTTGTGTAAAGTATACCCGGTTGACGGTACACATAAAGATAAACAACTTACTAAGTACCTTTCAAATGTTAGTGCTACAATTAAGTGCACATTGTAAACTTTTACTGCTATAATGAAGATAATTTAGGATGTTTAATATTATAATAATTGTAATTAGTAAATTGTTAGTGCTATTATAAAAGTAAATTGTATACTTTTAGTCACATAAAAATGCAATCCGTAAATGATTAATGATTCTAATAAATGTAGTTTTCAAATATGTATTTTGTGACATAAATTTAGTTTGTACATTTTTAGATTCTTGTAGTTTTTAAGTTTAATTAAATGTAGCCTGTAAATGATTTTTTACAATGCCAAATGTACCTTCTGATTTTTTTTGTGTAATGCCAAATGTAGCTTGAAAAAGTTTAGGTATTTTTTTTAAATTGTTAGTAAAATAACAAAATGCATATTTTATAATATATTACTGAACACTTATTATTAAAATTTATACATATTTGGACTGATAAGCACATCTATTCTCAGGCAGTACATGTCCTTCGCTATATGTGTCAGAGGAAGAGTAACTGTTTGTAGGCATCTGAAGTCTGACTAGTGTAATATGTAGCTAGTCAGCGATATATACAATGGAGGGGGGGAAAGGAATTGGCCAACCTACCCCACTATCTCCTGGCCTAGTTTCCTCATAAGTGGTGCCTTCTTGGTATCATTTTGAGGTTCAGATCTGTCTTCAGACAGTTGACTAAACAACATATTTGGACAGATATTATTATTATTATTATTATTATTATTATTATTATTATTACTTACTTACAAATTACTTTTAAGGAACCCGGAGGTTCATTGCCGCCCTCACATAAGCCCGCCATCGGTCCCTATCCTGTGCAAGATTAATCCAGTATTATTATTATTATTATTATTATTATTATTATTATTATTATTATTTTATTTTTTTTAAATAAAAACACATTATTATGTTATTCAGTTATTTAGCATTTGCAGTACAACAAAGAATTAAAAGATAAAAGAATAAAGAACGAACAACAAAGATGAATGTCCGTGGTATGTAAATCACACACAATTTCTCACTGCTCATCTACATATGAGTAGTGTCAGAGCTACCTAACTGACATGCAGCCCTTCAGCGACAATTTTTTGCCCGCGGGTACTCATATGTTTACTATTTTTATATGAAGTACAAAGAAAATATATAGTGTGTTGCTGCAATATACCGACATAGACATTTTCACGGAAAAACAGTTTCAGCATACCCGAAGTAGTTGTTCTTTTGCGTGTCGTGTGAAGCCTTACACCGATTTTCCCTAAACCACTAGATGGATTTTTTTGCATTTTCGGTATTTAAGAGTCAACTGAACTGAGAACGCTTGTTAGCGGGCATAAAAAGGACTAAACTGTCAGGTATCTAACAGAAAAAGTTGTCAATGTATCTTCAGAATCTAATAAAATTGCATTGCTCACCACATTTACCTGAAAGTTAGTCTTCACTAATTTATAGGGTGTTGCTTAAGTAATTTTAACGAATTGTCACTTATCGTTACATCAGTCATTAATTTCGTATTTCGATCAAGCCAACGTCGCCGGCTGTAGTTTTTACATAATTTCCACGAGAGACAGCACCACTTTAAATGTACACTGACGTTCAAAGGTATCCGACCTACGATTTTATGATCATGTAAGCGAAGTTTCCAACCACGGGATAAGTCAGAACCAAAGATATGAAAAACTGACAAATTTTTAAAGAGTTCCGCTAGTTCTCAATAAGTGGCACCGTTAAAAAGTGTCAGTGAGAATTATTATGTAGATTAAGCATAAATTATTCTTCTAATAGACAATATCAGCGGTTTCCAGCCAAATTCAATATTGTTTTACAATCACTAGAGTGGGATGAAAAATTGAATTCTATAACATAAGTATATTTATCTACTATTGACAACTACTATTATCTTCACCATCTATTCATAGAAGAACTAAAGAATCCACACTTACTTACTTACTTACTTATACTTACCTACTTACTCACTTACTTACTTACTTACTTACTTTACTTACTTACTTACTTACTTACTTACTTACTTACTTACTTACTTACTTACTTACTTACTGGCTTTTAAGGAACCCGGAGGTTCATTGCCGCCCTCACATAAGCCCGCCATTGGTCCCTATCCTGAGCAAGATTAATCCATTCTCTATCATCATATCCCACCTCCCTCAAATCCATTTTAATATTATCTTCCCATCTACGTCTCGGCCTCCCTAAAGGCCTTTTTTCCTCCGGCCTCCCAACTAACACTCTATAATATGCATTTCTGGATTCGCCCATAAGTGCTACATGCCCATCCCATCTCAAACGTCTGGATTTAATGTTCCTAATTATGTCAGGTGAAGAATACATGCGTGCAGTTCTGTGTTGTGTAACTTTCTCCATTCTCCTGTAACTTCATCCCTCTTAGCCCCAAATATTTTCCTAAGCACCTTATTCTCAAACACCCTTAACCTATGTTCCTCTCTCAAGGTGAGAGTCCAAGTTTCACAACCATAAAGAACAACCGGTACCGGTAATATAACTGTTTTATAAATTCTAACTTTCAGATTTTTGGACAGCAGACTGGATGATAGAAGCTTCTCAACCGAATAATAACAGGCATGTCCCATATTTATTCTGTGTTTAATTTCCTCCCGAGTATCATTTATATTTGTTATACTGGTGCTCCCAGATATTTGAACTTCTCCACCCCTTCAAAAGATAAATTTCCAATTTTTGTATTTACATTTCGTACAATATTCTCGTCACGAGACATAATCAAAGGACGAGGAAACTAAGCAATATTATCAGATCGAAATTTCAAATAGGTTTGCCGTATTAGCTGAGGAAGAGTTAGATGTTAATAGCATGTGGGAAAATATCCGAGAATCCACACTTACAGAACAAATTATCGATCACTATCGATTAGTAGGATCAGATATCTTTGAACATCAGTGTACACTTGAATAGAATATATTGTCCAAAAACCTATCCTTCGATAGCTTAACAGCCTAAACCTAAATAACAAACCAATATTTTCATAAGTTTCTTTCAGATTAGATCTGGGTAACCATGAGAAGCAAATACTGTCTTGGAGCTTGTCGTGGATAAATCGCAATATAGCGAACACCAGTAGGGGAAGTTATCCCCATCCACATGAAATGTGCATTCGACACAACACTCGCCTATCACGTAGAGTGTCTGGTGAGCTAGTAGGGGAAAAGTGGAAGGGGTCGTGGGCGGAGCTTCTACGTTCGCTATATTGCGATTTGCCCCATGTCGTTATTACTTTCGCCACTAAATGTGCCGTCTGCCCGCAGTTCATCGTCTGTACCAGTAAAAGGGTAAAGGGCTTCGATTTTTTCCCGTAAATATACAACTTCTGTACAGGCCTACACGTATGACGACATGTGCTGTAATAATTCATGTTATCACTTATGCTCAAACGCCAATGTATTTCTTAGTTGAACTTCAAATAGGCCTATAAGAGATCCAAGCTTTATTTTTTTGTTTTCAGAAACTGGTAGTTTATTAACGTTGAAGTATGTCTTTCTCCGCACCAAGTATGGACACCCGTTCGGGGACCCGTGGTGAAACAAAAAATGACAGAATTTCATGAAATGCTTTCTGTAACAACACTATAAGCCACAGCCGAATACTAGTAGTTTGTAGTTACGTCATGAACCAATATAATTTGTGTGACCACGCCCAATGACGCCTGTCCCTGTCGCTAAGGGCATGAGGGCGCAGAAGTTGCGTATATTAGTCGTACCGCGGAGACCCTCTCAGTAATATCTCGGCATCGAGAGCAGCTACAGCCATGTGCGACCAGTCGTTTGATTTGTAATCGCGAGTTCTGCAATATTAAAATGATAGCAGACACGTACGATACACTTTGAGTGAACCATACTTAAAAAATTGTTGTAAACTGGTACTAATTACTTATCTTGTCATAGACACATGCTGTCCATTTGTAAATCGAAACAAAAATAAAGCATTCAAACCAACGTAACTGTAATTTAATTCCCGAAACTAGATTATGTAGTTTACGTGTTTGTGTATCCCTGACACAGCGTAGAATCTTTTACAGTTCATTTACGGAGAGATAACTTCTTAGAGGAATAAAATCTGAACTAAACATTAAAGGACTATGTAGCGAACCATTTAAAGTTAGTGGACGTTCTTGCAAGTTTACATTAGTAGAGGACCGTCAACGGTTAAAGAACCAATAAATATGTTTTTGGAATTCAGCATCGAAGTGTGATTATAATAACCGCCGTCGATGTCTTTTAATATCTCTATTAACTTCTGTAAATAGCAATAAGTGTTAGGTATTAGCAATTAGGTACAATACACCAATGGCTATTTTAGTTTATATATATATATATATATATATATATATATATATATATATATTGCAGACATCTACTTTGTATCATCGTATCATCTATAAATTAAGTCAGCTTATTTTTTTGGATTACAAAATTCATCTGTTCGCAATACAGCACTCAAACTTTCATCTCCTTAACTACTCTGGATCGATCAGAGATCTCTTCAAAATTTACTAGTTGCATTCCATCAAACCTCCCCAGACTATCTTACTCTTCTCTTCATTTCACATCATAAATTGGATACAGTTTCAGAGTAAAGCGTACAAGCTTCGGTGATGCCCGATGGCGATGACCAGCCAGACAGCTTCTCCGAAAAACAGATTCGTGCACCAGTGCTCCATGAGCAACATTTAGAGTGGCACCGATGCTGGAAGGACACCTTCTGGTGAAATAGATTAGCATTCCAGGGATGATCAATGTATCAGACGGGGCTGCGTAAGTGTCGTTCCGCTGATATTCGCGGATTATTTCTGGTATTTGGTGACCATTAGACACTTGCGTTAGTCACCTCTACGGATATCTCCTGAACTGAAATCCACCTGTAACATTTCCCATTTATTACAGTTCCATTCTCTGGATGTTGTATGCATAAAGGACCTTCATAAATGGTAAACTAGTACTATTATTATTATTATTATTATTATTATTATTATTATTATTATTATTATTATTATTATTATTATTATATGCAGACGTACCTTTGCACACTCCTCTGTACACACATACGCATAATATACACACTTTATTTGGGTGTAATAGTAAATAATTTCATTAATAAAGGTGCTTTTTACTGATTGTTTGAGAAAATAAACCACCAACAGAAATACGGATGTAGGCCTACCAACTTTCCCGCATTATGCGGGAGTCACCCGCATGTTAAGTAGGTCTCCTGCTCTGCAGCAGCAGTGTTCAAATCTCACGCACTGAGCGATTTTCCAATGGACATGTTAATATGACTTTCTGCCCAGTTTCATGAGCTTAACTTTTACAAAGAAAATATCTCTGTTTCTGTGGCTTATATCGGATTATTGAGTACTGCATGTGTGCTACTCATCTTAGAAGTGAAAACCTGACGTCTACGGAAAGATTAATAGACTTTTTCGATGTTGTATTATGAAAAAGGAATTGTTTGCACAGAAAGTTAAACAAACGGTCACAATACGCGAGATATCTTATTTTATCACCATTTTAATTATTTTTAAGGACGTTCTATCAACTGCTAGGTTATTCAGAGACGATATTTAGAAATTTTACACAAATACTAGAAATCTTACAAAAATATATGGCCCCAGTATCCTTGGTGCCGAAAAATTATTTTCGAAATTCCCTTCATCTCTCACTTTCTGTACATCCATTCGCCTGACTCTCTGTTCATCTGTTTACAGAGATTTCTCATGAACTATTAGGCGCATTTTGATCATAATTACTCAGTTTTTACAAGTCAATTTATAATGGAATGATGCACATGAATTATAATATTTATTTTAGACAGACATTCCTAAAAGTAGATGTTTTTAACGCTAGGCAACCGTATCAAAAATGTATTACTATACGGTAATGTGCGAAAAGTACCTACTTCTAACACTAGTGTGAAAAGTATTTTGAACTTTGACTTTCAACAGTTTGCGTCTATTCTCAATTGTTTCCCACCAGATTTCGCAACAGATCAATATAACAGTTAAAATAATGCCAGATCTACTTTTTAAAATGACTATTTTTTTTGGTTAAAAAACGTACCCAAATTAAATAAACACCTTCAATGACTATTTTATTGATAACTATATGGAATAATTAAGAATTAAAATGTAATTATAAGAAATTGAAGCAATTAAGAGCTTGAACCGGAGATCTCTCGATTGTTTTACGATTAAGCTATATACTGCCTACTTTCAATGTGATGACGTTTCACTATTATAATGAGAGATAATACAATCCGAATGGAGAAGTTGGGAGAGTTACCTTCATTCCAGTATGGACGAACGGCTGTCTAAAAAGTAGTGTACGATACACATGTTAAAAGTGATTTTATATAACTCGTAGGGTTAACTCTAATCGCCTTGCGGCCTCGCTTTGCAAACATCACTACTCACAAAATAAAATGTAATTTTTAACACTTCTATCATAAATAACTATTACTATGTACAGTATCAGTCAGAAATTTAAGAACCACAGTTATTATAACATTCTATAATACATTTCTACGTAAATTTTTCACAAAATATGTTCCATTTTTCTTTTTTATATTGTCACTTTCAAAAGCATCAATGCTCTCTCAATAATATAAAATATTTTGTTAAACATTTAGGTACAAAAAATTCCCTACAAAATGTGAACATGAGATCGGGTTCCTGAACTTTTGACTGGTACTGTAGCCGATAGGCCTTTACTTAGTAATTTTTCCCCCACAAATAACATTTAAGACTTAAAGAATGACTTTCCAAAATTAACATATCCCTAATCATTGAGAAATTGAAGTAAAAAAAATACTTTCTTTCCTGCATTCCCTAGGTACATTATCATTATTTACAGAATAAATTATGTTCAGAACTGAAAATTCCTTTATTCAAAACAATTAATGTAATTTCATTTCATTTAGTGTTCTGCCCAAGGGTAGGTCTTTCACTGCAAGCCCAGCTTCCCCTAATCTTTCCTATTTTCTGCCTTCCTCTTCCTTTCCTCATATGATCCATACAATTAATGTAATGCTTAAATATATTTACTCAACTTATTTTGTAAGATTGAAACTACCCTACTCACTACGAAAATAGAACAAAAAGAAAGGATTGTGTATTTTCGTGAAAACTTTACTTTCCTGTAGACGAAAGAACAAACAGTTTCTTGCCAAAAATAATATAAAACCTAGTCAGAGCCATCCGGGGTCGCCTATTCAACGATATGCTTTCATACTAATGACAAATAATATATTAAATTGGAAATTATTACAGTATACGAAAATCTATTTATTTAATATGAATTGGTGAAAAATGGTTTGCATGCATTTACTTAAATAATATATTTTAATTCCTGGAATTATAAAAATGTGTTTTTTCTATAAACCAGAAAACGAAACATACTCTTATGTTTATTTGTATCAGTGACTGATTCATTGTCCGCTCTGTGTCTGTATGTCATAAGGCGTTAAGCCTTGAACTAGCGTTGAGGAATGAGTGTTTGTTCGAGTCCTCATCGGGGATTTCTCATGAAATTTCTATCAGTGTATGGAACTGGTGCCCATCCGGCATCGTAATGAATTTGAGAGCTGCAGTGAGTAGAGAAATTCCGTTTTGTAAAGCAAGCTAAAAGGCTTGGGGAGGGGGGTCATCGTTCTGAACACACATTATTATCGCCGTACTGGTTGGATGTTAAATGTTATGTTTTTTACTTAACGACGCTCGCAACTACCGAGGTTATATCAGCGTCGCCGGTGTGCCGGAATTTTGTCCCGCAAGAGTTCTTTTACATCCCAGTAAATCTACTGACATGAGCCTGTCGCATTTAAGCATGCTTAAATGCCATTGACCTGGCCCGGGATCGAACCTGCAATCTCGGGCATAGAAGGCCAGCCTATACCAACTGCACCTACTAGGCCGACGTACTGGTTGGATGATCGTTCACCTCTGCTGAGATATAAAAGAAGTGAATTGTTGAGAAATGCTTAAAACGTACAGAGTAAATATGTGTCATCTATCTGACAACGATTTGTTTATTTAATGCTCAGTAAAGAATTGTCCGTATATTTTCGTCCAGTCCATGAAAAACAAATTCTACAAACATCCTTGTACGTGGTACAACTGTAACATCAGGAAACATTGCCGCTGTGTACGATAGGTCTACATTACATACCTCACTGATAATATCTCTGGTCGTGATGGTTCAGAGGACTAAGACAAATACTGTAATAACACTACCATTTATTTATGACTTCATCTCGAAAAACTTGAATATTCAATTTAAAAAAGGTGTATATTTCTACTTAAAAAAATTATCCTCCTTACTTTAAGGTTTACCTCTGATTGAGGTTCTTGCTGATATGTACATATATTATCAGGCAGTAGATCTCACTTGACGATATGTGTCAGAGGAAGAACAATTGTTTGTATGCATCTGAAATCTAATTAGTGTAATATGTATCTAGTCAGCGATATATGCGATAGAGGGGGAAATGAACTGGCCATCTTACCCCATTATCTCCTGGCTTAGTTGCCTCATGAGTGATGCCTTATTGGTGACATTTATGAGATTCAGACCTGTCTTCGGACAGTTGACTAAACAACAGCTTTAAGTTTCATAAGGTGTCACTTTGCAAGTCGCTTCAAACAGTAAATACAAATATTTGCACAGCGTCATAGATACAAAAACATCCAACGTTTCGGAGCAAAATACTGATTCCATCAAAAGCGAAGACCAGGAAAGTAAAAACCTGTTAGACTCCTTAACAAAATCTATTCTTAGATTTAATATTCGATGAGTCCCGCGCCGTAGCATCGTGGTTTAAAGTATCACGCCTTGACTTGCTGGTTCGAGTCCTCACGGGGAAATAAATTTTTAATGAAATTTCGGCTAGTATGGAACCAGTGCCCACTCAGCATCGTGTTGAATTTGGGGAGCTATGCTAGACAGCAAAATCCGGTTTCGGAAACCAGCTATGACGGCTCTGCTGATCACACGTTACCCTGTTTTGGTTGGATGATCATTCACATTTTATGAGGCATGGGGATGTGAGCCCAGCAGTAGGATGGTCGGCCTTGGACCTTCATGGGCTGTCGCACGACGAAGGCCCAGATATGTACCCTCGAAATGTTGAAGTTTCTGAATCTATGATATGGTGCAAAAACCCAGTCCTAAAAACAGCACTTGATAACGGATCCAAACTGTTAAGTTCCCCTTTTCTTGCCCACCCTGATGCTGAAGCTGAAACGTTGGATTACCCTGCATCTATGACACCGTGTAAAAACTGAAGAATCTTGCAGCATAATATTTTAATGTGTTCAATAGAATATTTAAGTATTTGCAATGTTAAATTAACATTTGTACTTCTCTTCAAGCAAACAAAAACAAGAAGAAGGTGCATTGATCTATATTGTAATTTCTATATACACAGCCTGGCTACCTGACGTTAGCATTTTAACTTCGAGACTGAACTCGAAAACCCATACAAGATAAGCTAAGCACATTATTATTATTATTATTATTATTATTATTATTATTATTATTATTATCATTATTATTTATTATTATTATTATTATTATTATTATTATTTTATTCTTATAGTAGTAGTAGAAAATTATTTTAATCAATTTAACCAGTCGAGCTATACTGAACGCATAACGCAAAGTTTTTACGTTGCATGGAGGTCACATTTGAGAGTTCGAATCTCGCTTGACACATTGAAAAGATTTTCTGTCAACCATGTGCTGACCTGTGCTGTTGTGTGGACACTCGACGCCGTGCTGATACCACGTGACGTGAGACCATCCACGTGTCTATCAGAGCAAAAAAATAATTCTCTGAAAGGGCAAAAGGTCAAATCTCGATTAGAGTAAAATGTCTACAGAAATAAAACAGCTTCATGCACGAGCCCTGGAGAGGTTTAAGGCGGACGGAGCGTCACTGTGAATCACACGTGGACTCGGCAAATCTTGACAGATATCACTCTCTCTCTCTCTCTTCGGTAGCCTCAGCAGTTGAGGAACTGTCGTTACATAAACAAACATCGCGGTACGAGAAGCGTGTTTCGCTTTTTCTGGCACAAGCTTTCCGAACACGCCCGGTGCCATATGGCGTAGCTCCCTAGAATAACACAGACACAGGACGTGGGGCGGCTTACCTTGGTACAATCCCTCGCGTCGCACCAACAATCAGCACTAACCACTGCCGCCGCCGCCGACGACGACGCCTCCGATGTTCTCGCGACGAGAGCAACCCACGGAATGCAGCCTTCAACTGTCCGTCCACAGAGCTGCCCGCCAAAGTTTACAGCCGTGCGCGCGCACGTGTCCACGGCGTTGCCAAAATTAACATAATTACTGATCGAGAAAAATACTTCCGCAAAAACACAGACCGCCTGTCTTTTGTTCCAAGACTTGACAGTGAGGAGGGATATTTCGGCTCCTTGACGCAGGAGCAGGCTGGAAAACCTGTGCTAGCGAATTACATGTCTAATTGATTTTACAGGAGTGTGAGAAAAAAAAAAGAGAGTGTGAAATGAGGGACAGCAGAACATCCCGGCGGCGATCTCTGATCATCAATTTATTTTATCTGTGAGGGCTCAGCTGTGCCGTTAACAGAATGGCTGTGCTGTACACTCTTCACGCTAGAGGACGAATTCATATCCTGACGAGTGCAAATTGAGAGTTGTGGAAATCGGAAAACGTTGTGCGGGCAAGTATTATCAGAGTACTCTCCTTTCTCTGCTCGTACAGCTAGCAGTAACTCAACATAACTTCCTGTTCAAAGCCAGGTGACACCAGATGCAATGACAAAACATCTCGAGTGCTCCCGTTTCCCTGTCATCAACACTGCCAGCTGGTTCGACGTACCTAAATATCAAAATCCAGGTTCAAAACCTACTGAGAACAGGAAAATATTAGAACGGATTTTCTTGAAATAATCCTGTATTCTCATCATTGTATTAATACCAAAACTACGGCTACAGAAAGCAAATGGAAACTAATGCATCTCATACTCGTGAGATGTGTGGGCGTAATGAGTAACGAGTTATGTTGGGAAAAATACAGACCCTTGTGCAGCTCTGTTAAATTATAGTTGCTGGAATAATTATGTTACTTCTATGTTCAGCATGTGAAATAACAAGCTGATGGCTTCGTTACCAAATATCCCAGGTTCGACCACCGCCGGTAAATTCTATCAGTTTCCGAGCGTAAAAAGTAGGTTTTTTCCAACTACTTCGAATTCTCATATCATTTGACGAGTCCACTGCAAGAATGGTGGATGTCACTTTCTTGTCGAAAATGAACCAAGACTGTCAATGCATAGCTTAAGACATATATAATGTACATAGAGAGTTATATGGCATTAACACTGATAGTCATTGTCCAGTAATGATCGGAAAATCACAGTTAAGCTTTGAGCGCTAAGCATTTCAAACTTTCAATTGCTTCTCCTGCAAAACGTATTCCAAATGACATCCATCATTCTTGCAGTGCACTCTTCATTTTCACTAATCCAATGTTCCGTTTTCGCCATATTTTCTGCTTATTAACTCTGAACAGCTATGTTACTGTCTATGAATTTAGGCCACATTCCTTCTAAGACCGGATGGACAATTCTAAGAGCATCTTATGACATTATTATTATTACTATTATTATTATTATTATTATTATTATTATTATTATTATTATTATTATTATTATTATTAGCAAATAAGTGTGTCGCGATATCGTGGACGTTCAATAAACTGTGCCGTCAGTCAAAAAAGATTCAGAATCACTCAATAACAGACTAAAGAAACATAATTAGTGTCGTTCTTTGTGCTCTAGGGGTTACCATTCTTTCCACGAGATTAGAGATTTACTGGCTCAAACTCGACAGAAGACGATGAATTTTTAAGGACAGCCACAGAGCTAACTCGGTGGACACTGTAACAAGTATTGATACTAAACCTTTGTGTTGTACTAGTGGACCGTATTGTAGAACTCTTCTGTATATGAATAATTTCAAGGGAAAAATTGTTCCGGGGCCGGGTATCGATCGCGGGATTCTTCGCTTAGCGCACGAATGCTCTACCGACTGAGCTACCTCAGGAACCATACACGACACCGTCACAATTCTTCTCTTTATATCCACACAACTCAAATGGGCTGACAAGACGCCAGTAACCCAACTTTTGAGTGCACACAAATACTGTGTGACTTAAATTGTGGCTTCCTGTTAACGTACCTACAGTAACGAATGTATTATGCAAATCTGGCTTTCAGGTAGAAGCTTCCTGTGAAGCAGGTTTGAATAATTTCTGTATATATTTCAACTAAACTGTGACTTTAATTTAAGACTTTATAGTAGCCTACTATTAAGTTTGTTTTTGCATGTTCCATATTCTAGCTGTGAAACGATGTACGAATACCATGGAATGTAAATAAATACAATACAATAAAATAAAGTTATAATAAAAAATAAAATTTCAGATGAACAACTAAGCAGTGTAGTTAGTAACAGCTGAAATCTAGCTGTCAGTGTCCTTCTAGAGTATTCTACCCCATAACCTATACTACGTGTTGGAAAATTGAGCAGTTTATTCTTTGTCCAAATACGAGGCAAATGTCGTCAATTTCACCACAATTCTAAACAAATAACACAGATAAGTATCACTTTACTTTGACTGGTAGAAAGATAGGCCTACCTGTATTTCGACGTAAATAGGCCGCACTTTTTTACCCAAAACTGAAGGGAAAAGTAGCAGTGGAACCAATAGTTACAATGTATATAATTTGTTATCAAGGACAGCCATGATACTTTCTTTTCGTAAGATGAAACAATACTCAAGCTGTTAATATTGCTAACAAACCGCAAGCGCCTTTACTTGTAAAATTATTATATGCCTGTAATTTAAAACTATTTTTCCAAGCTAGAATCTAATTACGCATTTGAAAAGGTTATAGTTTCTCACCCACACAAGATCCATCTCTAGTATTTAATAGCACGCGTTTAAACAAACAATTTTTTTCACGTTGTTATATTACAAGAACAATAAATATTTAACTATTAACTATTATAATAATTACATAATAAAATTATAAAGTATAGGCCTATAGTTTTAAAATGTTTATTTTATTTTGTGTTTATTTTGTGTGTATATATATATATATATATATATATATATATATATATCTTTTATTTCATTTTTTTTATTTGTTTAATACTTTACACTTGAGCTACATTAGGCATTGCAGCCCGAAAGAGCAGAAGCTCGTGCTCGGGCACAGTTCAGATCAGTTATACAAAATATATTACAAAATTAAGAGAGTTCATTGAGCACAATAACATTAATAAATGGTAAAATAATACAGCATGTAATAATAGGGTCTATATACAAATAGAAAATACAAAAGTACATAAATATTAGAGTAATCAATTTTTAACTCAATTAGCTTAAACAATTAAATAATAAATCTGATTTGTTTCTTAGCTCAGGGTAAGCTCTAATTAATTCATTATATATTTGGGGTCCAAAACTTCTGCTGTGTTTTAATCCAGCAGTTGTGTGGCATTTCGGAGTATTTAGAAAGAAACTGTAATTTTATCTCGTATGGTATTCGTGAGGATCAAATTTAAATTTACTGTGGTTTTTATGGAAGTAAATTAGCAATGTTTGTTTATAAATTTGTTCTAGATTTGATACACCAAATTCCTGAAAAAATAATTTTGTTGGGTAATCAAAAGGTTTATATAGACAAATTTTGATAATTCTTTTTCGGAGCAAATTTAAAGAATGGAGAGTCGATTGTACAGTATAGACCTATATGTTTTATTAGTCTTTCCTTACCGTATTTAATTTATGGCGAATTGGCGAGTTACTCAACAGTTTAACTAATCGTGAACTTCTGGTGAATCATAATTTTTCTGATTTGTAGTAGCTACAAGCGAATTCACTTGTAAAACGTTTATCCACAGTTTTGTGGAATTAATAATTCTCTGTAATCTGGACAGAGACGAGAAGTAACTAGTTGCTACTTCCAATCAGGTTTTTTGCGTATCATAAATTACAAAAATACGAGACACTCCGGTTTCATTTCTCTTTTGAAGTAAGTTAAGCTAAGGACTTTTGCAGTTCTTGGTCGGGTTTAAAACCGCGAACCCCAACTCCAATAACAAACATGGTATCAACAAAGTAGAATTTCATATGCAACCAATCACATGCCTTGAAAAACAGATGAAGAGACTGAATAATATTATAATTATTTTTTGGTACAATGAGAGCTATGGCGAAGCCTGCTGGACGAGGATCGTGCGATCGACTCCCGGTCCGGTTAATTATGTTAAAGAACACAGGTCAACGATTTTTAAGGGCGCCTGGATGTGACTGCGGGATGTATTGATATGGCGGCACAAGAAACTGAGTGAATGAATGAATGAATGAAGTCCTGGTCTGGCGCTGGCAGCTGAAAAATCACCACTACAATAAACCAGAGCCACGGCATAGTCCGACCGCAATAGCAGCAAACAAGTGTCATGGCCTCCTGCATCTTGCTCCAATTGAATGCAAGCTTTGATAACTTAATGTTAAACGTGCATTACATGTTTCATTCTTAAATAAGTAGACGCTATTGCCGTAATTGAAATGTGAAAGTACGTGATCCACTCAAATGATAACGTATCTGAAAACTGGTGTGACGTCACAGAATTCATACAGCTTTGTGCATGTAAGCAAACAACTGAAACTTAGGTTACAGTTGAGGAGATGGATGTAATAAGAGCGTTAGCCAGTTAACGCTGTTATTGCGCAGATACCTGTTCTTTCTTTTACTTGGTTATTTAACGACGCTGTATCAACTACTAGTTTAGCGTCGATGGGATTGGTGATAACGGGGATGGTTTTTGGCAAGATGAGGCAAAGGATTCACCATTGATTACCAGATATTCGCCGAACGGTTGGGGAAAACTTCGGAAAAAACCCCAACCAGCTAATCAGCCCATGTGAAAATCGAACCCACGCATGAACGCAGCTCCGGATCGGCAGGCAAACGCCGACTGAGCTACGCCGGTGACCCCTTGTTCCTAAATATGATACATTATATTACCTTGAATTGTATTAATATACAACCCCTTAAAATAAGATTAATTATTACCAAATGTAAAGATTTTATTCAAAAACAGTTTTAAATGTTCTACCTAACTATTCCTAAAAGAGATTTTTTTACATTAAAGCTATTATTGCACTCAGCTCCTAAACTATCCATGGTCCATGCTACTGTATGTTTACTACCTGACTGTATTGTTGTCTTCATTCAGTTGTTTATTGTTATTGTATCTAAAATTAAAACGGTGGTTAGCGATGAAAGAAACAATTATTCGATAATCAATTATGGGTAATTGATTTCTGGTTGCTTCTTTCGTGAAAGAGAATGGATGCGTTGTGTTGGCCGAAATTCGAGACACCAAGGCACAGGTAACGACTCTTCTTAAACCATAAATTTTCCAGTGTTACAATATGAAACTATTATAAAACTATTTTCATACTTCGGTATATAGTGGTGATCGAGTAAATTATACGAACATCTCTCAGTTAACGAACAAGCTTATTGATAAAGTGATCAATATGAATCGCACTAAACTGATATTCAAAAGTGTGGTGCTAAACTCTAATACCATAGTCTAGTATACACAGTCACGAAACTCAATACGTAGGAAATATGCATCCATAGATAGTTGTAAACCACTAGGATCGCTACTATCGCCTCATCTCAGACAATGCGAAATAGTACCGGCACAGTCTATTGTTCCTAGTACCCTCAACAACTCAAGCTTCGTGACTGTATATACTAGACTGTGCTAATACTTCATAGTATTTTATCCTACGTCCATTTGTTTCATTCCAAGGATATTTATATATTTTCTCTCATCTCTGATTTCGATTAGATTAATTATTGCTCCAGAAGTTATTAGCGGTTAGTACGAAGCGCAAAATTTGAGTGTGAAAATATAGGAAGAATGAAATGAAGCTGTAAATGATTTAACACCAGTGAACACTAAAATAAATAAATTAGGGTAAAGGCTTCAGTGTGTGTTGATGGTAGAAGGAAAGCTGATTGCTGATTTAAATATAAATAAATAAATAAATAAAACCAATTTCACTATAGTGTTATTACACCCTCAAATTTTTACCCATAAATTTCATATTTGCAGAAGGTGGTGTGAATTTATAATCTCTGCTTTCAGAGAAAAAAAAAATTTGAATGCACTTCTGTAATATGATCCAGTTGTTTGCATTGGAATTATTTAACTGAATTTAAGACCTGAAAAATAGTTTACACAGGTAATTTTATTTCGCTTTTAAATTCATGTTTCTTGCGGACGTGAAATAATTGTTATGACAAAAAAAATTCGTCAAGCTCAATTAAATTACCGGAAAACTACCAACACTTGTGATATTACTGTTGATAATGTAGGAGGATACGTCCAAGTGACAAGTGCATTATGAAGTGTGTCCCAAACAGTGGTGACGAAAGTGATTTTTTTGGACAATGGCACAATACATCATACATAAATTTTCTCGTATGCATACTCGTATTTTCAGTAGGTGTTCTGAGTAACGTGAACTATTTTAATTGCATTTTAGTCAGAAAAGATATGTTTTTTTTTATTATTTTTTCGAATAGATATGAAATTATATAATATTTTCACTATTCTCAAATAAAATTGATGCATATTCCCAATTGACAAATGTTGCAACCGTATAGTCTACACACGCTCTGAACGTTTCAATAAGTAGTACGCTAATAATAATAATAATAATAATAATAATAATAATAATAATAATAATAATAATAATAATAAGAAGAAGAAGAAGAAGAAGAAGAAGAAGAAGAATCTTAAAACATACGGAACTACCACAGTCTAGTATATACAGTCACGAATTTTGAGTTGTTGAGAGTACTAGGAACAATAAACTATGCCGGTACGATTTCGCATTGTCTGTGATGAAGCGATAGTAGCGATCCTAGTTGTCCGCAACTATCTATGGATGCATATTCCCTACGTATTGAGGTTCATGACTGTATATACTACCAGACTGTGGTACTACTCTGGTATCATAACAGGAAAAATTGCCGTAAATGTTTCTTATTAATCTTCAGAATAGACGAGATGATTTAATTGATACAGCTAGTCCTATTGTCGAATATTTGCAAAGAGTCACTGTGATATAAAATATATGTACCATTTGCAAACAACGAAAATAACAACAATGGAAGGATCATGTAGGCAGAATGGAGGCAGATAGTACACCACAAGTAATATCAAAATACAGACCTGCTGGAAGAAGAAACGTTGGCAGACCGAGGATGAGATGGTCAGATAAGTTTCTTTGAAGACGAAACAGACCACGAGGCTTAAGCCGTGACGAAGATGATGATTTTTTCTGTCAATGAGTTGATATAAATAATCGAAGAAGAAAAAAGGGATGCTATAGTACACCTTCACATGCCAGTAAGAATAAACTTGAAGAATAGAATGAAATCCTTTCCGATATAGCATTTAGGCCTATTGCTGCCACCGATTGAATATGATAGAACAGCTGATTCGTTAATTCGTTATATAAAACATAATATTAATTTTTAAATATTAAAATAATTTCAAGAGTCCATTTTACGCTGTTTGTGAAGCTGTTCAATTCTATAATTTTTTATCATTGTGACAGAGCACAAAAAAATAAATGAAATAGCCAATCACCTACACCTACAATGCCGGAACACTGAGCATTTGGGGCCATCATGGTGGCTATCCGCATTTCTTCGCTACTTAGTTTATATACAATTGAAGAGTCCACTGCAAGAATGATTGATGGATGTCACTTTCTTGTCGAAAATGAACCAAGACTGTCAATGCATAGCTTAAGACATATAGAATGTACATAAAGAGTTATATGGCATTAACACTGATAGTCATTGTCCAGTTAAGCTTTGAGCGCTAACCATTTCAAACTTTCAATTGCTTCTCTTTAAAAATGTATTCCAAATGACATCCATCATTCTTGCAGTGGACTCTTTGTATGTGAAAATGAAGCGTCTCTTAAGTCCAATCAAATAATTACGATACATAAAAAATAGTTTTACAAAGTATTCTCAGTGAAGAGTAAATAGATTTTGGACTCTTAGGGCCTGTTGCGTACTCCTGACTCCATGTTTCGAAAAAAGTTCGAAGATTTACATTTTTTTCTGCGAAATATGTTTCCTAGTACATGAAGTAGCATACATGCAAGTGTAGAAAGCCAAGATTCTACTCATCTAATTTTGTGTAGGGTGAGTGTACACTAAACGAACAGCCGTCGCGAACTCCGTATAGACGAGAAGAAAAGTTTGTTTTCCATAATAATTATTGTCTCTCGAGACAAGTTTGTACATTCCGGAGTACCAAAATGAGTACCGGTAATGTTCCCTCTCCTTAGTCACTTTCGAAAGCAAACATATGATTAATATCTTCGATTTGTTTATATCTGTTGATGACATCAGTTACAGTAAACGGGACAATACTATGTGTCAAAGCATAACTTAGTGCGACTGCTGTGTTATGTAAACTATCGCAATACTACTCTCGTAAAACAGAGTCTACTTTCAACTCAGAATTCGCGATAGTATCGTTACGAAGGTTGTGAAGACTTTTTACAAGTACGTTAAAACTTGGAAAGGAACAGTGTTAGATTTATACTTTGAAGATGAACACTGCGGCTGAAATGTTTAGGTTCATTATAGCATACTGCTTTGAAGTATCCGTTCCCTCTGTTAAACAAACTACTCGAGCTGCTTGCGCGACTCCTGCTAGATGGGTCCGCCTGTAGCCTGCGAGGCAGGCAACCCGCCCCACACAGCAAGAGCAGAACAAGTAATTTGAAAAAGGAACTGTCGCCGCAATCAGGACTGTGCAGACTTTTACGTCATTTTTGCGTCCACGCCGCTCGCAGCGTGGTAAAGGCAGGTTGGTAATCTAAACTATGGATGGAGTGCGCGCCTAAAACATAGGCAGCCTGCAAATTGATAGGGTCAGGAGTGTGGGTGACAGCTCGCAGTGGTCGAGAGCCATCAAAAGCGCTTTGAGAGCGCGCGGCTGCGACACTCGATCGCAATCAGCCCGCCCGCCCGGCCGGCTTGCAATTAAAACAGGTGAACTCCTTCTGTTTCCATAAAACAAGATAATAACGTTGTTACGCTTTCTTCTGTTTCCATGAAACAAGATAACATCGTCACAAAATTCTGCCTTATTTTGTTTCCAAAAACAAAGTAATAACATGTTATGTTTCCTTTTGCAGCAATAAGATAGTAAGTCGTTACGCTTTCTTTTGTTTCGATTAAAATAAGATAACATCATCACAAAATTCTCCTGCTTTCTGTTTAACGAAGTAACAACAAAATTTAATTTTGTTTTTCTCATAAAACAAAGTAATAACGTGATTAAGAGTTTTTTTTTTTCTGTTTTGATTATATAAGGCGACATCACCATAAAATTCTACCTTTTCTTGCTTCCAAAAAGAAGTACGACTAATTTTTATTTACTATTTTTTGCGGTAAAACATGATAATAGTGCAATTATACTTTCTTGTGTTTCAACGTAACAAAATAATACCGTCATGCATATTACACTTTAATAAAATTATAATTATATCCTTATTTTCTTTGTATCAATAAAATATGAGATGCCAGATAATACACGAGAGAACTGCGAAAACTGCATAATTAAAATAGAAAAGGAATTCGTGAATTGGAGCTCCAAATCTTGAGAAATGTCGAATATGCTGTTAATGCATGTGAATGATTGAAGTGCTGATTTTATTCCTTTGCCTTCTGCTATATTTTACAGAGTCTACTAACGAATTCTGGGATAGTTTTCACGTCTCAGAAGATCTTAGACGGATATAGCCATGTTCCTTTAGATCTAAAAAATTGTTGACCCCTATAGGTAGCTCCTAAAAACATCAAATTAATGGTTAAGTCTGGACTCTTGATATAGCTTCAACCGAGATATACGGAGTTCGAAATTAACTGACCTGTGATGAAAGTTCTAGTTTTTACATGGATATAGGTCATCGGGAACACGCCTTGTAATTCGGCAGTGCACATTTTAAAGGCAGGCACAGCGCTTTAGCCAAGGTAAGTACCGATTGGAATTACACATTTATGGAATGTCTGGCAACGTCGCTTTCGCTGATTGTTACGGGACAGCTGTTAGTTCGTAGCAGCTGATGCCCACATGGAAAGCGGCAGACAGAGATGGAACGAGAGAGAGCACAGCTGGGGAATGTCACCCTCCCACAGCAAGGAGGGGTATGTATAACACGAGGGGGGAGGAAGATATCATCGATAGTGCATGTCTGAAATCGATAGCGCCTCCCTAATTTATAAAACAGAAAGCGATTCGCTGAGATGGTTGACAAAAGCTGGCGCTGTCCACGTATCTAAATTAGATGGAAGAAATTAAAACTAGAATCAATAATCAGCATCGCAAAGCCATCTGCTGTGACCGGCATCGAATTCCGGGGATGCAGAGACATCTGTTAGCGAGAATCAGGCATCACACTTCTGATGTTTATCCAAAATTGGCGCTGACTGCAATCAGGGTAGGCAACCGCATTGGAGAAAGACGGAAATGTATATTATTATTATTATTATTATTATTATTATTATTATTATTATTATTATTATTATTATTATTATTATTGTGGTTATGATTGCCTGAACTAACTACTTCTAAAAAAATAATAATAATAATAATAATAATAATAATAATAATAATAATAATAATAATAATTACTTACAATTGACCTTTCTTTTTGAGGAACCCGGAGATTCACTGCCACCCTCACATAAGCCTGCTTGTGGTCCCTATCCTGAGCAAGATTAATCCAGTTCCTAGCATCATATTCCACCTCCCTCAAATCCATTATTATTATTAAGGTGGTTATCACTGCCTGAACTAACTACTCCTAAAAAATAAATATAATAATAATAATAATAATAATAATAATAATAATAATAACTTACAATTGACCTTTCTTTTTGAGGAACCAGGAGGTTCACTGCCACCCTCACATAAGCCTGTTTGTGGTCCCTATCCTGAGCAAGATTAATCCAGTTCCTAGCATCAGATTCCATCTCCCTCAAATCCATTGTAATAATATTATCCTCCCGTCTAAGTCTCTGCTCCTCAAAGATTAATAATAATTATAATAATAATCTTTCAATCATTCATTCTGTTCTGTCCAAGGGCAGGTCTTTCACTGCAAACCCAGCATCCTCCAGTCTTTCCTATTTTCTGCCTTCCTCTTAGTTTCCGCATATGATCCATATACTGTATCTCAATGTTGTCTATCATCTGATATCTTCTCCCCTAGCCAAAAACATACACTAATGACACAGGCTTCATCATACAGAAAAACAAAATCAAGGAGGATTAGGAAATGGTCCACATGAGGCACAAAGAGTCAGGACAATTGTTATTGTTTTTAACAAAATTTTAGGAATTCCTGTAGTGTTCTTTTGACTTCTGAATTAATTTTCATTATTTCATTATTGATTTTATAGTTCTGGAAAGGTAAAGGTATCCCCGTAACATGCCATGAAGGCACTTGGGGGGCATGAAGGTAGAGCCCCATGCTTTCCATGACCTCGGCACTAGAATGAGCTGGTGTGGTCGGCACCACGCTCTGACCGCCTTTTACCCCTGGGAAAGTCCCAGTACTTAATTTTATAGGAGGCTGAGTGAACCTCGGGGTCATCTGAAAGTTTGGCAACGAGAAAAAATCCTGTCACCACCTGGGATCGAACCCCGGACCTTTAAAAGTTCTGGAAAAAGAGGGGGACAAAAATAACACTTCGTTAGAAAAAAAAAGCTGAGTTAATCTGGCTCCAGATGGTAGCCAGTGAGGGCCTTGTGCTTAGGGTTAAAAGGGAAGACTCCATAGTGAATGAGGTGTATAATTCTAGTCTTACTTCCTGATAGCATCAGTATCAGCATAGTATAAAGAATACGATGATTTATTTTACTGCCATGGTCAGATCAACTTAAACGCAGTACAACTTTAATATACATAGAAGGCAACAAGAAATCACTACATTACTATTCCTAGTCATAAACAACCAAGGAATGAGGAGGAAAGGTAGTCATAAAATCAGACATAACACATTTTTATATCCATATCGAAAATTAAACTAGATAAAATAAGAACGGCAATGGTATTTGTTGCACTTATATAGAGCTAATAGTTCAAGAGATATTAATGAAAATTCTGTTGCACAAAACAAACATAAAAGACGACTTTCGTTTTAGGCCTTTATGAAACGACATCTCCATATTGACAGTCTGTTGTTTTTTGTTTACTGCATAATGTTACCCTATCTGATCATTTATGTATATTCCTGATTATTTTGACATTTTGTTCCGTTCCCAATGAATAGCATTGGAGCTTTGAGTCATTGTTATGTGATATTTCATAGAAGAAAGTTGTGCCAGATATTATACATAAGATGACATTTACAAAGTGTTGAAAGAACCAATATGCCCCTCTCTTATGGTGGATGAAGGAAAAACGCAGTGTTCTCCTGTTGGCTTTTATAATTTGTATGCTGTTACTCCCTCCTTGACCATAAAAGAACTGAGGACTTTCTTACAGAATTAAAAGTAGATTCAATTACCCAGTACATAGAACAATACAGACTGAACTGGAAAGAATATGTTACCAGGATGCCCTCCAACCGCTTACCAAAACTAATCACGTTATACTCCAAGAGGCCGAAGGAACTTGGAAAGACCTAAAAAGCGCTGGATATAGACTGTAACAGACCCCTAGGTCTAATACGTGAAATGGCTATGATGATGATGCTGATAAATATCCTGAGAGATGTCAACCATCTCGAAGAGCGTTTGCGAATCTTTTTCGTCAATAAGGCAAACTGGATGTGTAACACCTAGCAACTGTGTTCGAATCAAATTTATTAAACGTAATTTCAGCCTGTAAGAAACGACAGAAAACAGTCAATAATGAAGTTAAAATTCTCTAAGGAACATAACTGTTCTCTAAAATAAATGAATTCACTCTAAGTTTTAGTCTATTATCTACTCCGAATGACTGACGTGAAGTGTATGAGTTATTAGGTTGTTATTTATGGTTACTATATTAGGTGGTACGCCTAATTTGTTTATCATTTTATCTTAAACTTCAGCTTTGTTGGTTGGACTTCCAGAAGGATGTTTTGGTTATAAGGTATTTAAGGTGGATCTTAGTGGAAAACTTATCATTTCTTCTACCAAATTAAACCCTTCAACGAGATTTCCAGAAGAAATTTTTTTGCCATTAAATTCTTTCCTTCACGTATTTCTTTGGTCGTACTGACTGTTATCCTCCTATTATGAATGATGGGATGGAAAATAGACGGAAATATCAAAACCCTCTACAAGTGCTCAAATGAAAATTGCACTCAACCTAGGCTTATTGCTAATTTCTACACTTTCATTATGCTGAAAAAGAAATACAGCATACAGGAACAAATATGGCATATAAAGCCCTTACCCAGCGCTCAAAAAGTAAACAAATAAAATAAATACGCAAATTAAATAAAAAATACACTGAAAATTACAGATTTGCAATTGTAAACATTCCTAACATAACAAGCATTCTAACAAAGGTATAATACGTTAGACACAAAATATAAACCATACAATTTATAGTTAGAAAATGGTATTACTGACCTTTCAGATGTGAAGATCTTGTGATTATTGCAATGTCTTGAACTCAAAGAAAACTTAGATACAAAACACACAATTGTGATCACACTTGCAGTATTACAAAGTATTTCGTCGCACACGGTTCACCTGCCTGCCTGCATATCTGTCCTCATCCTAAAATTGCGTCTATATTATCTTCCAATTTCTAAATTAACTTCTGTGGGCACTGTATCTTTAAGCTCCTGAAAAAAAAAGAAAATAAATAGGATTATGATTTCGTACATAAATAGTTTTAATTACAATTTAATGTTTAAATAACAAAAACAGTTACTGTAAACTTACTATTGTAATCAAAATGATTAGCATACATAAATTAAAATATTATCTTGTTTAGATTCATCAGTAAGGGTGTATATTCATGGTAACCCTTAGAAAGACACCTATAACTTTTTGTTATCTCTCTTTCTCTCTCTTCTTTTTTTTTTTAATTGGGTTACTTTACGACGCTGTATCAACATCTAGGTTATTTAGCGTCTGAATGATATGAAGGTGTTAATGCCGGTGAAATGAGTCCAGGGTCCAGCACCGAAAGTTACCTAGCATTTGCTCGTTTTGGGTTGAGGGAAAATCCCGGAAAAAACCTCAACCAGGTAACTTGCCCCAACTGGGATTCGAACCCAGGCCACCTGGTTTCGCAGCTAGACGTGCTGACCGTTACTCCACAGGCGTGGACCTCTCTCTTCTAACAGGCTGTATTTATTATTATAACATATATCAGCTTTTCACTATAGCAAGCTATATTTTATAATATACCTATATAAATAATAACTATCTACTCTTCATTGCAGTAGGTCGTATTTACGTACCGTCAACCGGATATACTTTACACAAGGGGGGTAACTTTACACATTTCTAGAAAAATGTTTAGAAGGCAGCACATTACAGACAATCTGTAGCAACTCCGTGGAACTGATTCTATGTGACAACAGCACATATGTGTGGTAGACTGAAGTGTGTGCCATTATTAAAATTGTTATACCCCATTTTTCTAGAAATATGTAAAGTTACCCCCTTGTGTAAAGTATACCCGTTTGACGGTACCATATTTGAACACTTTTTTTTATTATTATTTAAGGTTGACTAAGTTTTACTGAAAAACAATAATAATCTTCTAGATGTCATAGAAATTTACGACTTCGTGATGGAGGAAAGCATAGGGCTAGGGCTAAGGAATAACAGAGATAATCGCAAAATAGCTCGTGATATACTTCCCGCATGCTATGTACAAATGGAATTATCAGCTGAATTAGAATAGCGAAGTATGATACTTAACTGAATAGCTTAATGAAGCCAATTAGATAAGGTTACCATATGGGGACAGTCCTCGAATTTTGCTTTTTGTCCCCAGACAAAAGTCGTCCCAGGAATGTCCTCGGATTTAATAATTTGTTTCCAAATATTTCCGGAATTTCAGTGTTGACTATTACAATTGTATTAAAATCCTGTTGAACATCTCAGTGCCTGTTCAATTCATTCAAAGATAAGATAACTATAGAATAGTATATGACTGAGCTCTCCTCTAGAAAGAAAAAGATTTGATGAGACTATCCATTATTTTCGTTCAAATGACCTGGTCTGATGAATATGATTTATTTAACGAAATTTCTTGCTTGAAGAAATTTGAGATTTCATACAAAATAACAAAGTGGAATGATGAAAATTTCACACTGCAGAAAATGGAGTGAAATTTTAAAATTTTTTTCTGAGAAAATGATTCTCTGTGCACAACTTCAGAAGTTGATTACACTATCTCTGTGTCTTCCTGGAAATAATGCTTCAGTGGAGAGAGGTTTTCTTCAGTGGATATTATGTGGACATCCTAAAAATCCAGAATGAGTTTAGAAACTGTTCGAACCATGCTTGATATCTTAACCAACTTCAACATGACCTGTCAGGAGCAAAATTGGGATCCAGAGAAGATTTGCTTCAAAATGTCACAGTTCTGAAAAATATCAGTACCAGTAGTTTAAGTAGTAGTAGTAGCTAAGCAAATGAACATAATGAATATTTTAGTTTGAAAATAGAAAATGACATAATTAGGAATATTAAATCCAGACGTTTTGAGATGTGTAGGGCATGTAGCACATATGGACGAATCCAGAAAAGCATATAGAGTATTAGTTGGGAGGGAAAGAGACCTTTGTAGTTGGGAGGGAAAGAGACCTTTGGGGAGGCCGAGACGTAGAAGGGAGGATAATATTAAAATGGATTTGAGGTAGGTGGGATATGATAATAGAGACTGGATTAATCTTGCATAGAATAGAGACCGATAGCGGGCTTATGTGAGGGTCTTTAAAGTGTGTAAAAGCAATATTAGTGAACAGCAAACTCAAGAGAAATGTCAAAAGTAGTATTTTCATATGTTAATACCCGTCCCCAGAAATTATGAAAGAAATCTGGTAAGCTTACAATAAGATCAGTTGTTATACATTAAGATTTGTTGATTCTACTGATGAAGACATTGAAGCTAAAGACCATTTTCTTTCTTTTTTCCCTATCTACTATAATTCACTTCTAGAAGAGATGAAAACAATGGTGTTAGTATGACTTGTAGAGAGAACGGATTAGAATATAATAATGACACCAATATGATTGCAAAGAAGAGAGACATGTAAACCAAAAAATTCCTTTTCCTGTTTTCTGTTCCATCTATTTGAAAGTTTTTAACCCTGACCATCTGAAACACTGGTAGGTGATGTCATGAAACTGACACAATCCCCAAGGCAGTAGCTGTGTTATTATTATTATTATTATTATTATTATTATTATTATTATTATTATTGAGGCCTATTTTGCAAGCTGAACAATTTATTTAATGTTATGAATCTCAAGCAAATCCCCAACTACATATTGTACTGTAGTCTGTAGTTGTAATTCTGATGGAATAAACTACATGAAGTAAGTTTTTCCATATAATTATACAAACATTATCAATATGTATATCATCTGTCCCTTCCTAAGCTCATAATACACCGTTTGTGTAAGAAGTATTTACAGAAAGAAATAAAACTAGCATATCTTTATGTTAATTTCTCTAAAATTACGGTACTTTATATTCCAATATTGCGTCCTCCATTAATTTATGTGACACGTTATGCAATTTATGTGTTAAATTATTGATTGTAATTTCTTCTTCTATTTCAGTGGGGCCCTCCTTGCACATGCGGTTAGCATTATACGGTACAAGGCAAATATCCAGTGGGGCCCTCCTTGCACATGCGATTAGCATTATATAAGGCAAACACTTTATGCAGGATATACTGGTACCGGTACACACTGAATACACTGCCAGGTAAATTAACCTCGTAAACAAAATCAAAGATAAATCGTACGTTTCATATTTACACTGAAATATGACGAAATATTTTTCCTTCCTTTCGTTTCTTTCATTATGTCCATGAAATGCTGAATTTTACCGGTAGCTTAAAAAGACCACAAGCCGTTCTTCCTAGTCCACTCCTATTCACAAAATCGTAAGCAGAATGTCACCCCATAGAGCCTGATTCACTATGTCCAATTAAAAAATAAATATCAATCAAATATCACTTACAATTAACAATATAATACAATCACTATTTATTACATGTATAACATACTAATGACACACCATACCATTAGCTTGATTTTACTCGGAAATAGCGCGGGAACAAAGAGCGCGAAATTAATAGTGACGTCATCATTCGAACAAAATAGCAAGTTAAGAAAATATTTCTAAACTATACTTAGATGTGACAAAATGAAGCACACAAACTTTTTACAACATTAGTAAAGTCATAGAAAGATAACAGTGATATATTTTCTTACCTGTATTTGTCCTGAAGGTACAGATAAAAAACTAGATTCGCGGAAGAAAGTCCACATTCAGGGAGAACATTCGATAGAATGACAGAAAATGGCGCTATTCTTAAATCAGCTGGAAGAATCTACCAAATGTCTCCTAGAACAGAGAACCAGAGTCTAGTATATACAGTCACGAAGCTTGAGTTGTGAGGGTACTAGGAACAATAGACTGTGCCGGTACTATTTCGCATTGTCTCTGAGGAGGCGATAGTAGCGATCCTAGTGGTTAGCAACTATCTATGGATGCATATTCCCTACGTATTGAGCTCGTGACTGTATATACTGGACTGTGAGAGAACTATCTTCTCAACAATGAATGACGTCACAACTTTTAGCCACATTTTGTGCTATTGAAATGTGAATAGAAATTGTGAAATCTACATTTATTCTTCTAAGTAATGGTGTGTCAGAATGGTTTTATAAATATTTATAACATTTCGTAAAGAAGATATTATTACCATCACCTTAAGGTACGAGCAAATTTTATTGTGAGAAAGTTAATATTGTGTTGAAAAATAAACAGAAAAGTAGTCTTACAATGCTGATAATTAAAAATTTTGAACTTTTACATGTCTAATATTATTATCGAAACTTAAGGTGTTTGACTATGCTAAATTAGTGTGATGATACACGATCTAAGGGAATAAAGAAGACTGAAATACCAGGGGGCCTAGTAATTGAAAGTTACTACCGTACTCACACTTTTATATACGGTAGGCCCTATAGGTTACGTGTCTTAGCTTCTGTTTTAAGGGGTTAGGTATAGCTTGCAGCAGTAAAATTTTTGGAAATATTCAACATTTCTTTCCTCCATTATTGTATCTTGCACAATAATGAAAATTGGTATATGTAAAACACTGTTCTTCTGCTATATGAAAAAAAAAATATATTTTTACGATTTAAAATAAAATTATATATATATATATATATATATATATATATATATATATATATATATATATATATATATTTCAAAATTCACAATGATGGCAGTTTACTGTGCAGTGATGAAGCGTTTCCCTCATAACTCATAAACTTTTTAACTTTTTCATGTTCTCTTTCTTTTATTTTATTGTTGAAACTCGTGTTTACAATATCATGCTTTTTCAACTACATTCCTCAATAAGTTAAATAATATTTTTTTTTATTTTGTGTTAGAAGAAAGTACTGATATTTGACCATTTTTTGGTTAAACAAGCATTGAGCGGATTCCGCCGATTTTGGAATAGACACCAATGCACTTAGGTTAGGTTAGGCTTTTATTATCCCGTCAAGATGAAGGTGAAAGCGATTGAGTGTGATTTTTTGTTTTCTATGTTGGCAGTTCAAGTACGTTGGTGTCTATTCCAAAATCGGCGGAATCCGCTCAATGCTCATTTCACCCATTTTTTAAATGTATTTATTTTTTATCAGACAATCTATCAAAGGTAGAGAAGTGATCTTGCATCATATTGTAGATATGACATGCGTAAATACACACAAAATATTTCATCACAGAATATTGGATAGTTTTTTAGTTATGTGGGAAAAGCTTCATCACTGCACAGTGAACTGAATTCTGAAAACAAAAATGTAAATAATTTTTTTAAAGTCGTAAAAATATTTTTTTCACATAGCAGAAGGACAGTGTTTTACACATATTAATTTTCATTATTATACAAGATACAGTAATGGAGGAAGAAAATGTTGAACATTTCCAAAATTTTACTGCTGTAAGCTGTACCGGTACCTAACCCCTTAAATATGAATGGGCCATATAGTATAATTTAAGCAGCAGAGTATTCTTGATGCTTTAATAGCTTGTTTTTTTTTTTTTTGTTACTATTTAGGGTAGCCTACTTGGATACGAAAGTAGGTAGCTGAAGGATAGCTTACCTCCTCTGAATTTATCATAAATTTATAACTTGGTGTTTTTGAAATTGTTGGGCATTTTCTTGATATTTTAAGTAGGCTAGACCTATATCGTCGGCTGGCGATCAAAATCTCGTAACTCCAAAATTGAAAATTTTACAGGAGAAAGAAATAATGTTGCTGTGACTGTGTTTTTAAAGCAAAATCGATGTGGTTTTGAATTTAGCAACCGAAATGTGATACATTAAATGTACGATAACAGTATATACTGTAAATTATATACATTTGTGTGTGGTGGAGTTACGGGTTTTTGTTACTGGTTAGGACTTTGGATTTACGTGGTTTTTACTAAATGAACACACTTCTTTCGTATACTTTATGTTCTTTTAAGTAATCTCAATAGTTTTTCACAACTACGTGGATGCCAAATTAGTAAGTGACTACACTTGAGTGGAATACAGGTATGTTTGTACATTTTATGACAAATTTAACGACGATAAAAATGAATACAAACTCTACAGATAACCATTATACAAACTGTTAAAAAAATTAACATAAACGATGTAAAGACAATTTTAATTTTTAATTTCCCAATTTTATAAATATTTCTGTTGTTCGTTGTGTTGGGATTTATACAAAATTATATACTTTCCACTAAACTGGAAGAAAGTGTCTGCTGACGTTTTGCAGGAAGTCGTAGAATACATTGAAATCATGAGGCATAATTTTATTTATTTACTGCAAGTAGGTGAGAATTTGTATAAAGCTGTGGTAAAGACACATTTTCTCTGTTCTTTGGCATCCTTTTAGAAATAATGTCCCATGCACAATTCAAATTCAATTTGTATTCAATACTTATTCCCGAATTGTCGGCGACAGTTGGGTCTCCTGCTTTTGAAATAAGTCCAATGGAGAAGTGCCTCGAAACATTACTACATACTTTGAAGAAGTCATGGTGAAGATATTACATGATGTATGGCTAATTTTTGTCTGGCAGTTTTGCATGCTTCAAGATACACTGCAGGTGTGTAAATTTACCAGTTGCTTAATTTTCTTTCTATTTTAGAATGAACAGAATCACACTTCATTTGATTGTAACCTATCTCAAGAAACTCCCGAATAATTCTCATGGTTAAGGCGATTAAATCATTTGCCAAAATACTATTTCTGTTTTGTTAAGTACATTCATCACTATACAAAATTACTTCATCTTCAGGTACCTTTTTTGTAAATAAAACTCACTATTATACTGGTAAATTAATTAGAATTTAGTCTATGTTCAGCTCATGCCATCGATAACAAAATACATCTTTTCATTGTGAATCAAACAGCGTAAAGTTATGCAGTTTCAGTTTCGTCTTAATGGTACAGAGCTGAGTCATGGAGAGATAAGCACAGAAGTACATCCTGCAAGTGAATAGTCAGTACTCTTTTAGTGTCTTTTTTTGTCCGCTTCCTTAGACTTTCTTGCTTCATATTTTATAAGAATATGATACTAATATTTTTCATCATCAACATTTCCTGCATCACGAAAGCAGCACAAATGACAGTGTTGTTTTTTTAGGTGAAAATAGACTTAAATTTTGTTCCTCAATCACATACCTACATAAATATATTTATTGAGGTCTGTGATTTTTTTTTCTGTATAGAATGTCTCATATTCTTTGTAGAGGGCAGCTTTACTCTGCCAATTTGGTTCAAAATATATTTTTCTGGAAGTAGTTTGGTAATGATAGAACTCCAATTTAGGCAGCTCAGAAAAAGTAGAGAAGTATTCATTCTTAAGTCATTACCTTTTTTTACTATTAATAGCTTCTTTGGTTTGATGGTACATTTAGAGTTAGCTTAGGTCCCATTTCTTATAGACACATTCCCCTATGGAAAATGTGTTAAGAAACGTGGTCTTGCAGACTTTCTGTCTTTTACTGCCAATGAAAAATAATTGGGCATAGTATAAAATCGATTTGATTCTTTTGAATCTCTCCTTCGACGCTGAACTGGAATACAATCTACAAGCCCTATTACAAACATCTTTTTTTCTCCCATGACAGATTAGTCCAGAAATTATCGATAATTGTCTTTTGTTGATTTTCTGAAATTATTTTACAAAACCTACTTTTTGCATTACACGAATGCATCTTTCTACTTCCTATCTCCATTTTTCTGCCTCATCTTTCGCCAGCTCCATGTGATCTAGTTCTTTCATTCGTTGTTTCTTGTTGACTATCAGTTTCCATTAGCCGCATCCTGATTTCTTATATATTAAGTTCTGCCACTTTATTGCTAATAGTAAATAAAAAAAAATAATATTGTTTCATTACCATTTCAACAAACCATTACAAAATAATGTATACCAGTGCAGCAACAATTAATTTCAAGTGTCACTCACTTCGTCCATTTATCTTCCCTCCATTTTCGTTTTCTGATTCACCTTCGTTCTAAAAGCTATTATTTTTGGCATATAGTGTTCATCACAACTACTGTTAGTGGATTCCTCTTCACTGCTCTTATCAGCCTTAGTATTACTACTGAGTTGAACGGAGGTATTGGATATTCTGATGCCTGTAACAGGATTTTTTGCAATACCTCCACAGAGTGCAGACTAATTTCTAAAGTGTTATGTTCTGTAACACCGAAGTTTACAGCGGAACCATAATAATGGTGTTTAATATTTATCTTGTTCTAAATAAAAAGAATGTAATTAGAGCATTTAATTAATTATTTATTTATTCATTCATTCATTTATTATTTAATTATATATTTATTTATTCATCTTTTAGGCCTAATAAAACGCCATTTCAGTTCCCTTTATTCTGCGTATTATTTCCATACAGTGCAGGCACAATTTCTGAACTGTTGTGTTCTGTAACACCGAAGTTTGCAGCAGATTATTGTCATACTGGTCACTAGACAGAGTACAATATTTTTAATGTAGCATCAGTCGCAATGCCTCGTATGTCAGTTTCAGTCTGCAAATGATCAATCAGCATGATATTTAAAACCTCGTAATATCCCACCCAATGGAGTTCCGAGCTTTCGAGTCTGAGATTAAGAGCAGTGGAAACCTCGTGATTCCAGTCTGCTGGAGATCCGAGGTTTTGAGTCTGAGATTAAATGCTATGGAGATACGAGGTCTTTGTAATTGGTCAGTAGATGGCTTCTGGAGTCACAATGCTTTAATAGAACATGAGATATGTTATTTGTTGCCAGGTTATGGCAAAAAACCGATTTTACTTGTAAATGGAGTTACGAGGTTTTGATCGCCGACCGACGATATATTTATTACATGCTCTGGTAAATTGAAATAAAAGTCTGTGTAGAAGATCTTCATTTTCTGCTGAATGCTTTATCATGCACATAACAGACCATAATGATGTTTCCCAATTTAAAACCTCGAAGTACTTGTAAGTTTTGAATAATCTTGTTCATTACTAAATTAAAAAGATGGAGACTTAGTCACTTTGCCATATATTCCTTTATTGACAGGTAATTTTCCTTGTTAGTTTTCCTTCCATTTGTTTTTTACAGAACTAATTAGAAGAAATTTCCCAGATCAAGTCAATAACCTCATTAGGTACATTTTATTTTTCTAAAATTTTTAAAACACAATTTAGTTTAATTCCATCGAATCCTTTTTCCAACATAACAAAACAGAAGTAGCAGGTTTATTGAAGTCTATTGTATTATGAATACAGCATCTGTGCAAGATTGATCTCTTCTGAAACCTTGTGATTATCAGTCATCCTTCTTGTTTAAACCCTTTTAACACTTATATACATGTCATTGAAGAACTATTAAAGTATTTAAAATAAATAACAACTTCACTGTGTTAATATGTAAATTATGGTATTATTTTACCTTATTGATTAGTTTCGAAGTATTGGTAGTTTCCATCATGATCAACGATGTCATTATATTTTCATTAGGTAATTTTAAATATTTTTAATGGACCAAGATTCATTATGGGGCTGCCAGGCACTGCTTTACACCCCTCCCCTTGTGCACGCCTATGCCAACTTAACCCAGTGAATCAGTGGTAACAAAAGCAATGTATCTCCATCAAAAAATATCTCGAATAACTGCAAACCACACAGAACAAAGTTCTGAGGCTAATTTAAGATTCTAACTGGTATGTCACCACAATACAAATTCATAAAGCTCTGAAAATGGATTATTTGCCAGATAGAATGAAGAAATATGTCAACAAATTTATACTAAAAATGTGATGAAAGTAATAACATTTTTATGCCCAAACCCCAGAACTCTTACTGTATAATGTAGCCTACTTTCTAACCCAAAGCAATTAAATTTTTCAGGAGTCCGTTTATGTACAGGACAAGCCTCTTGTTCATAGTCAGGAAACTGAAGATACGCTATATCAATATACATTAATCTTATATCAGTCTGCAACATGTCCTTGTTCTAATGACACAATGAGCCAAACTAAAAATGTCAACAATGAAATCAAAACAAGTAACATCTGTGTCGTCAAAGAAATTTAAATTGAGTAATGATAATATCTCTGATATAGTTTTATCTGTTATCTTGGATTTAGTAGTTCATTCTGAAGTAGAATTACACAATCCCTTTGAACCTCTAACTCACAGCATGGCACAAGAATATCAGATCAGTGAAAATGATTCACCATCTTAAGGTTCAGTGAGAAAATGTAGCAATAATGATACCTCCATAAGAAAATAACCAAGGCATCCAGCAAATGAGATAGTAATTATGTGCAATATAGAGTGAAATGCTATTGAAATATATAGATAACAGAAAAGCAACAATGTACCGGTATCAGGTGTTATTAAATCCATTGGTAATTTTTTCCACAAGTGCCAAGTTGTTATGTAGTTATTGATTCTTTGATCGACCTTTTGGAAGGCCATTTAAAAAATTGGAATTTCATTGCTAGAATGCTCTGTCAATCGAGAAATAATGATGCTTATTAGGACCTTCACATGTGTACCGAATTTAATAAAATTATAGGTCGTCCACCATATGGTGGAATCTTCATATGCTTTAGGAATAGTTGTTGTTTTTTTTAACGCATGTTTCTAAGTAGATGGAAAGTTCTGGAGACACGATGCTGCATTATACATTTTTGTTAGATGGCAAATAGCTTTATGAGAAAGACGTTTGAAAGCCAGATTGGTACTGATACTATTTTGGCCAGGAGATTTAGGTGCTTTCACAGCCATTTGATTATTCTTGAACTTCGAAAGATCTTATACGTTTCATTGTCTGTGCATTCTTCTATTGGATAAAATTGTTTACTTCTTGACAAATTCTAGCATTTAGTTGAATGCAAGTATAAGAATGTATAGGAGCTTTTCCAAGTTATGTTCCAAGATGTTTTGCAATCACTTCAGCTTTGCAGTGGAACTGTAAACTAAATCCTCAGAGTTTTGTATTGGTAGTTGCTTTGGATCGGACGACGGTTTAGTGAGTCCATGTTAAGACTCTCCTTCGAAATAGAATTTAGGGTAAGTTAAGATTTAAGATCTCTCCTGGCACCACATAATCTTACGTACCAGTACCGGTACTGGTAGTCATCCTACCATATCACTGGGTAACATTACTTCTCCTTCCAGACATCCCAACCTGATGTGGGTTACACATAAGCCACTTGAGGAGAGAAGACCAGAAATGGTAAAGACAACCTGATGGCATTAGTAAAATAAAAAAAGTCGAGGAAGGAAAATCTCTAACATTTTTGGCAAATCTATGAATTTGTTTTGTAAGTCTATGGACTGTATTGTTAAAATTATTAAATATTCCTGCAGACCTGGGTTCAGTCCCTGGCATACCCCCGAGTTATGTCTACTGTTGGACAAGCCTGTTGTCCAGGTAATAAAGAGCAAAATAGCTTCGATTCCTTTGTGTTATCCCAACAAATCTCCATCATCATCTCATAGTGGTATTGCGTAGACCAACCTTCTATGGTGCAACGACTCTGTCAGTAAATAAAATTGGTCTACACAACTGACTTCATATGGGTGATTTGTTCCCATCCCCCAGAAATGTAAAAACAGACCGCTTCCGATATGGTGAATAACGAACATTCAAGTATCTGCCATCGTCATTAGTAATTACAAAAATAATTTAATACATTTCTTCAGTTCGGTGTTTCTACCATACTTTTATAGCTTTGCATTTATCACTTCTGGGGAGACCTTTTGTACTGAGAGTGTATCTTCAAACAATGCATCCAATTAATATTATCAATTCTAGCGATAGGTGACAGGACAAATCAAACAGTGTGTGCTGCCATCTATCATTGTCTTCATTATTTAGCCATATAATTTCAAACATCTACCACCAGAAGCGTTGGTGTTAGTGATCACATGTGTTCGCATGTGTTTTTACTTTTTATAGTATTGCTTTTTAGTATTGTAACGAGGAGGTAAAAGGTTAAGGTAGATTTAGGCTAAGAAGCTATTCGGAACATTTTGAAAGTGTGAGTTTAGTTTTAGGGTTGTGTAGAACTTTCGATGTTATATTTAAATAACTTGTGTCGCCGGTTAATTTCTTTCTTTCAGATGTCTGAGCTTAAAGAAGTTTCAAGTAATCGCTGTTTTGGAGGTTTTCAGAAGATTTTCAGTCATGACAGGTATAATTATGTGAAATTTATAATACTAAAACTAAACTTACGTGCTATGTAAAGGATGATAAGTCATAAAAATGAGCTTTGAGATACCTACATGAAAATTAAACTTCCTAACCCTATTGCAAATAATCATCTACACTAATAAAACAAATCAAATGCTAGAGTGGTTTTGTTTTTTTTTTGCACACTTACTTGCAGAATTTAACTTGTGTATTCACCTGGGGATCAAAGCTCCTTTTGCACAAAAAATGACAACTCCCTTTACCCGAACACCATCGATTTTATAGCTCAGATGTTGAATAATTTTGTTTAGGTTTGTAAATTGAATCATCTGATTATAGCAATCAGATAATGTATAATTTTTGTAGAGCCAACAATGTAGCTCAGTCGGCAAACTCGCTAGCCCGCTGATCCGGAGATGCACTCGGGCTTGAGTTAGATCCCTATTTTGTCTGAGTACCTGGTAGAGTTTTATCCGAGGTGTTTCCCAACATAAGGCAAATGCCAGGTAATCTATGACGAATCTTTGGTCTCACCTCATTTCATCTCGCCCAAAAAATTGTAATCTTGTAAAATTTTGACTTGTTCCACATATTAAAGCTTCAATGCTAATGCAAGATCTATGGGGGGGGAAAAAAAAAAAAAAAAAAAAAAAAACTTCTTGGAATAGATTTCGGAAAATGACTCGGAACATTGAAACCCAAGCCTGCAAATATCCACTTCAAATTAAAGCGTTGTAGTTCGGACATTTCCATTGCTGGTGTTGGTGTAAGTACATGTAGCCAATTAGATACCGTTCTCCACAATACTTTAATTATGAAGAGCCTTGAGACTAGTCATAATGGCGAGTCCTTTCAATCATCTTTACGCTTAAGTTTAATTACATTGTAATATTGTTTGCCTATCAATTTTTAATGAACGAATTTTCATTGCATAAATTGATTTGCTAGATGAATTTTAACTTTCATACTTGTCGCTCCTCAGACAAGTTCATATTTAACGGAATAGACTTGCTAGAGTAACAGTGAAATCAACAACCATACCTTATCATGTGAATTTTTATTTTCTGTCGATTTCAGAGACTTTTAAGAAAATGTATTTGATTGAATCTTAGATCTCGCTACACACCACATATATCTGGCTTGCTTTGCGTTTAACTGGTCAAATGAAACGCTGAGATGAAATAATTTCACAAATGTACATACGACACAAATTAAGTAAATATCACATTTAATACATTGCATTTCCATAATTACACTTAATAAACATATCACAAATTTATGTCTTATTCCGTTACATATCTCGTAATTGTAAATAGATATATCCAGCAAAGGGCTCTTGAAATCAGTGTTACAGGACTGCCAGTATCTGGCAAAAAATAAGCGATCAGTATCGGATTAGGTTTGGTTTGTTCAGGCTTTTGGTATGCCTTGCATAAGCAGATAGGAGGTAGGTAGGTAAACATATTTACCCTGGATCATAATGAAGGAAAAAATGCTATCGTAAGATATGATTATCAAGGATGGTATAATATGTATTATTGATAACATCTATTTTCTCGTATAGAGTAAAATATTGGTAGTACCACTTGGTCATGTGATTGTCTGTGAAAATGTCCGAGAAAATTATCTGTCATGCACTCTGTATAAGAAAAGAAGATAGCTATTTGAGGCAGGTTGAGTGGATTTACAGCTTTTGTGCTGATGATACCGTGTTTCTAGAGTGGTGTGCTACAATGATATTTTCAATGATTTAAGCAAGTTTTTTTCTGTGTGTGTTATGCATAGCAGGATCGAAGATTCACCACTTTTACAACAAAGCACTAAATGCTGATATTTTAAATTTTGTATTAATAACTTGATACAGTAATGCACTTTTTTCTTTTAAGAATGAACTGTTTTTAACAAATTCTTGGCAATTTAAAAACATGGCAATTCTTATTGTGTGTGCAGCAAGGAGTTGGGCTGTAAGATGAATTTTGCAGTGTACTTACCGCCACAAGCCGAAGATGGTAAAGTTCCAGTTATCTATTGGCTGTCTGGTCTGACCTGCACAGAGCAGAACTTTATCTTCAAGTCTGGATTCCAACGCTATGCCTCAGAATACGGCGTCATTGTTATTGGGCCTGATACGAGCCCACGTGAGTATTTTTTAAATTTACAAATCTTTAGAAGCGTACCAGGCTGTGGAGACTGTGGTCAAAGTCTGAAGTAGTGAAAATGTAATTACATAACATCATGTCTCTGTTGCTGTTAGTCTCGCCTCATCTGCTTTTCTTACTATTTAGGCTTCACTTCCATGAACCAAAACTGATCTTGCCAAACATTTGTATAGTCGTGATCTGCTTTGCTTATTGTTAATGACATCTGTTACTTTAACACATTTGGAGATTTATATTGGCATATCAATAAATAAGTAAAAATGTAGGAAGTAAAAGTTTAAATATTAAAGTTAAAGAATTAAATTAATCCATTAACACATTTTAAATAATAAAGAGTGAAAAATATGACATTTATGCTTGCTGCTAACTTTACTGTCAGTATCATACTCATGAAAATACCTCAGGAAAGAAACCATGCATGCTTAGAACAGAGCTTGGAAAGATATTCGGTAATTTTAAAGATACGATGGAAAGGTATTGTGAATTTATTTCAACTCAACAATAGGATTTTCACTCAACACAGTATTCGTTATAGCACTCCACTGACGGCAATGACAATTTACTTGGACTATTACGAACAACAATGAACTGTTAATCTTAACTAATATTTACAAAGCACTATTTACAAATCAGAACTATCAGTTCTCAGTTCACAGTTCTTCTAGCTCAGTCACTCGAGTTCACAGTATCTCGAACCACAGATCTTCAGAGACAGTTCACTGTACTCGAACTCAGGTCCCTCCAACTGCGGTCCACTGCACTCGAACTCAGGCCTTCGGATGCTGGCACAGTTGCGGACGCACACTCAAGCCGAACTCCGGTACACAAGATTGGCTTGCTTGCTCTGGCTTACTCACTGACTGGCTGACTAATCAACTGAAAAACTGCCTCTCGTTCACTTGCGCGCGTAATTTATACTCACACCACAGTTTCTGGAAAGTACGACTTCTCGAATTATCTGGCTATCTCCAGTTCGGACGGACTTCTCTAGAAGATTCAGGAGGGTCGTTCCCCTTTACTCCGTAAGTAGCAGCTGCGCGCGCACTCTCCCCTCGTCGCGTTGACGTAATACACCGCCACGCGCCGTCCCTCAGTGCTCCGCGCGATCTGCTTTCTTGCGGGACGCTGGTCGTGAGTTCGAATCTCACGTCGCTGTCACAGTATGATGTCATACAATTCTTGCAGATGTGTAACCAAAGGCATATTGTACATTTTCATTTCCTTACATCACAACATGAGGCGTTCTTTAATCCGAGACATCTATGCTGTTTTAAAGAAGGAGCACTTCTCAGTTAAAACATTTTATATTCTTTGTACTCTATCACAGATAATGATAATTTGCCCATCATGGTGGTCTGGCGACTAGAGCACTGGGCTTATAATCCTGTGGATCCAGCATCGATCCCCTGTGTGTCCCCAATTTATAACTTGTGTTGGACGAGTGCGTGGTTCAGGTAATACAGAGGTTTTCTCCTGAAGCTCTGGTTCCCCTGTGGCATCCCAACAAATTTCCATTATCATTTCATCTCATTGTGGGTGTAGCGTAGACCAGCCCTCAATGGCACACCTTGGACAATGACTCTATCAGTAAATTGGTGTACACAGTTGGCTTCGTATGGGTGAATGACATAAAATCAGGTACCTCTGCCATCATTATAAAAAAATTAAAAAAAAAAAAAGCAATTTCATTTTGTATTATTTTTCTGTATTCATAAATTTAGGGCAGATAATGTCCACACTCTCATTTTCTCTGTCCATTAGACTGCAGACTGTGTCCCTGATATGAAAGTTAAAATTGCACTGTCTTTCTTCAATTTGTGGAATACATGACGAAAGTTAAAATTGCATTGTCTTTCTTCAATTTGTGGAATACATGACACGTACATTTAGATTGTCTTCTCAGCTTACCTTTAAATTCATCTGTCGTCGTCTTTAATGAGCACAATGCTTATTTTTTTTTTGTGCAGGAGGTTGTAATATTCCTGGAGAAGATGAAAGCTATGATTTCGGCACTGGAGCTGGATTTTACTTAGATGCTACTCAAGAGCCATGGAACAAGAACTACCGCATGTTCTCTTATGTCACTAAAGAACTTCCAGAAGTTGTTAACTCGAACTTCCCAGTATTGCCAGACTGTCAGTCAATAATGGGGCACAGGTATATTTGTTAACAATGATTGCAACAGGAAACTATAGTCCTGTCATTCTTACTTCTGGCTTGACCCAACCTAGAGTGTTCGTGATTCCCCTCTACATGGTTGGGTATTGCCATATACTCATAGTCTAGCTAGCTGTCAAATACATTATTGGATGCTACAAAATCATCAGTTTCTGTTGTATTATAACTATTTTTACTGCTTAGAGTTTTACTGTATAAAATGTCACTTGAGGAGTCGAAAAATATCAGTTCATAGAATTTATCGTTACGTTTATTGTTAATGGGCCCTAATTAACTGTTGAAAAGTAGTGCAAAGAACAGCAGATGCTTGTTGTGTATAGAAGTACATAGTTTCTCAAATAATGGTGAGAAGTTCGGACGGTCAAGCAGTAGTGATTTTATGATTTTTTTATGTCAACACATTAAAAAATTAATTATATTTGTAACTATCCGTACCATTTTTACAAAGAGAATAATTTTTGTTGTGTGAATAATGGACGTGTGTTCAATAATATAGTGGAAACAACTTATCTTAATAGGTGTCAAGTCTTTGACAACACACAAACATTTGCTTTGAGCATAACGTCATTGACAGCCAGTGCTAGTGAAGCAAAATATCCAGTGACCAGAATGACTTTAGGTTTTACTGCTGGAAATAAAAACGACCAGACTATAGTCCCTTCCTGCTTTTCTCGCAAGTTAGATAGCTGTTTATTTAACAGGAGAGACTGTTGAAAGTGGTTGAGACGTTGATATGGTAAGAATGCAGTATTGGTTGAACGAGAAGTGCAGAAGAAACTAAAACATTATGGAATAACTCGATCCAACAAGAATCTATAGAAGGTGTTACTCATTGAACCTTTACTGAAAGTTGAAAATGTTCATATGAGATTTCAGGCTTCCACGGTGACCGTGTTTACTGTGTGTTGAGTTTTAATATGTTAATAATGTAATCAATGTATAATAATATCTTAGGTATCAAAATATAGTTATAAACCCAAAATTAATGTATTCTTTGAGGGAATGTCACTTCCTCAAAATAAAGCAAGTTCTGCACATTGCAGATGTCACCACCCCTGTAGTACTTGTGCTGCCAGAACAACACACAGAGTCCATTGAATGGTTGCTGTTGGTCATGGACTTCTTTTTTTACAGCATGGGAGGTCATGGTGCATTGATATGTGCTCTAAAAAATCCGGGGAAGTATCGCACAGTGTCTGTATTTGCTGCCGTCTGTAATCCAACTCAAGGCCGCTGGGGGAAGAAAGTTCTTGCTGGGTATTTGGGCTCGTCGGAATCGTCGAATTGGGCCGATTGGGATGCTACTGAACTAGTTAAGAAGTACAATGGACCACCTCTTGAAATTCTCCTTGATCAGGTATGCATAATTTGTTCTGCATTCACTGCCTCTTGATGTTGCCAGCTAAGTTCTTTTTATGCACTGGCATTCTGCTATAACAACACATTGTGTACCAGAACTCACGGCTTCAAGTCTAGACAGAAGTGGGATTATTCGACTTACTATAACTTCCTATTAAATATATCCACAATATCATGATTGAATCTCTGATGTACTTAAAAATTGCACTGTGACATGCAAGTAATTCGTCAACATTGTTATGGTTTTAGGGTAAAGAAGACGAGTTTCTGGCAGCTGATTTGTTTCCTGAGAATTTCGTGAATGCCTGCAAGGAGTCTCAAACACCTGTGATCCTCCACATGAGGGAGGGCTATGACCACAGCTATTACTACATTGCAACCTTCATTGGGGAGCATTTCAAGCATCATCTCAGATATCTCAAGGCTTAAAGCAACAATAAATAACGCATTGTTTACATAATTACCTCAGTTTACATTTACATGTTTTATGTACAGTAGCTTTTCTTTTTTGTACAAAATTTTGCAAAAAACTTATCATTACTTTGATAGGCACTGTTAATGAGTCCTGGCGACTTAAGAACATAACCACATGGTTACTCCAGCAAATAGGGATTATAAAGAATGGACACTAAGCGAATTTTCCTGTGATTTGTTTCTCTGTGCGCCAGCGTTTAGTTCTACTTTCAAGCGCTAGAGGTTAGTGTAATCGAGCATAGGCTAAGATAATAATTGAGAATAGTTCTTTTTGTCCTCTCAGGTTGAGACACAGGATTCAAACATCGCCTACCTTATTGCATAATCCAGTAATGCTTTGCTTCAAATAAATTCAAGTTAACAGCTTTTCCTTATTTCTCAGTGATGAACTAGTTGTAATAATAATTGTTTATATTTCAGATAATATATAATAAATTATATTATAAAATAATATAATACATTATAAAATTAAGTATCAAATTCGTTTAATATTTGTATATAATATAATATAGGTATATGGTTTTACTTCTCGTAAGAGTTTTGTTTTTCCATTTTCAGTGCTATCAAATCATTACATATTTTAATTGCTGTTGGGCTCAATGACTCAACTCTCATTATAAAGGAACTCTAGAGTCTAGACATTACAGTTAATGACGGATTTATTATTTTATGGATCCAATTTATTTTATTTGAGTACATAATGTACCTAGATGTATTAATTATATGTGTTATATTTCCACTGTGTCGACTGCTAGCTGGTGTGATGTCAGCGCCAACTCTAGGGAGAAAGCTGAATCTCACGCTTCAGCTGGCCTGAAGGTCATTGAAATCAGTCCGGCTACATCAAAGGTACCGACGCGAAGTGTCCATTCTTTATAATCCCTATTCGCTGGTTACTCTGTCATGTGAAAAAAGAAGCAAGCATTTTATAATATGTGGCAAAACAAACAACACCAAAATGTTAGTTAATTGCATTGGTACAGTATGTGTTCAAAATGTGTACCATTACGTCCACACATTGTTTATAACGTTCCTGAAGATTATTGAGCATGTTGATGAACTAAGGACACAAAAAATGACGTTATCTTCTCGCGTAATTCGGAAATATTTGTAGGTGGGTTATCTGCCTTGAAAACTGGTTATTTCAACATGCTCCATCTGGAGCCATGAGATCCGGGGAACAGGAAGGCTACGGGAATGGAGTTCCACGAGAAATTAGGCAATCTCCAAAGTGACGTTGCAGAAGTGACTCCCCAGCGGTGTGGGCTGTAGGTCCATCTTGCTGCATTCATTGTCGTTGGAGAGGTAAGTTCCTGGTGCAATAAAAACTGCAAATCCTGCACGAGTGGGGTAATAATGTGGTCTCTGTAGAATACCTGGTTTACTGTCTTTGGATTCTGTGCAGCATCCTCGACGAAATAAGGGCCCTTTATTCCATGACCAGACATGGTGCTCCAAATTGTAACCTGTGCACTGTGCAGTGGTTTCTGTATAATGACATCAGGCTATTCAAACCCTAAAAAACGAGTTGTCTGTTGATGTAGCCATCAAGGTATTCTTTAACATGAAGCAAACTTGACCCATTCTGACATTCTACTCTGTATGACTGGAAATAATGTTCCATGATAAACACAAACTGAATTCACAATATGTCAAACTATGATATATAAGTTGCTAGTGAAACGTGCACATCAGATGAACAATAATTTCAGTGTTGTTTGTTTTGCCGCATACCGTATTATCAAGAGAGCAGAGAGAGAGAGTTGAGGGTCCGTTTGGCTCCCTTAACAAAAAATTTTAGAAAAAAAAAATTGTACACTAGAAGGATTGTGACTTTTATATCAAAGAAATAAAAATCAGATACATTTTATAGTTATGTAAAAGATTAAATAAAATATGTCTTGTTAGTAAATAGGTAATGTCAAGTTACATTAACCTGTGTTCGTTGGTAATTTTAATTAATAATATATTTAACAAAACTGTTGAAGACTAATCTTCTCTATTGACTGGCTTAAAATTTTAATGAAATGAAAGTCACATCACGATGTCTATAAATTGACATTGTCTTTCTAGTGGAAAGATCATTTAAACGTATGCATTCCCATAGAATTCCAAATGGCATGCTTCATTATTGTCTACATGAGAAGAGATTCTTGAGCCGACATAGAAGAGGTGGACTGAAAAGTCAGCACTCAGACTGCCACAAATCATTGAGTCTTATACTCTAATAGAAGATATGATTATATAGTCACTTTCTACTAGAAGATAAAATAACTGAACTAATATGACCTACTGCTCCATGGACTGACATGTGATATTTCACATATTCTAATTTGTCTTCTATTTTCCTACCATATATTTCACTTTTAGTTCAGCCTATAATTTCTTCTTTCTTATGTCTTCAAATTGTGTGCCATTATTGTTGTTTTTTCCCATAATTTCTATTCTCATATCATCTGTTCACTCAGGTATATTTAGCCGTTTTTAATGACGCCAACCAGTAGGATATTCTCTTCTCTCCCCATCTGCTATTCATCTGAATATGAAGTTAAATTAAAAGTTTGAAATGTGATCTATTATTTTTTCCATCAACAATGGAACACATCCATTTGAAAGCACTGTTGAATAAACCGCCATTGCTCCATCCTTCACTTGTTAATACAATTAATATGATGACAGTATAATTTTCTTGAGTTAACTTACAAAGAGCCTACATATTTTTAATCCAATGCCACCAGGTTGTCTTTTCGACATTTCTGGTCTTCTCTTCTGGCCGTGGCTTAATTGTAACCCACTTCTGAGGTTGGGGGTGCCTGGAAGGCGGAGAGTAGCCTACATATATCAGTATGTGAAAAAAGTGAGGTTATTATGTAAATACAGTTTGTGCCAAGACATATTGCTGAAAGTGAATGAATGCATTTTGTGTTTAGTACCATACATTTGTAATGGGACAATCATGTGTCAGTTAAGGGATTTCTCGTACTAATACAAACAAATGCTTCTTTAATATAAAAAAAATAATGAGAAGTAATAACATGATGTTAGAGGTTATTATTTTTCATAATTCTGTAGCATATAAATACACTGTATTCAGTTTCGAAAGGGAATTAAAACTGGGAGTTCCGTGCAGTATCAGTTTATTGCATGTAAGTTTCTTGCCTGTATGATCAACATTAGTTTGGTGGCTATGTTATGAATTCAGATATCTGTATGCCTTAACTGTGCAGATATCTCCATTATAATAGGGAGTACCTAAAATTTCAACACAGCTAGCAACAAAATCTGCTTAATGTAATTCGCCCATTTTGTATGCCAGAAGTTGACTATGCTAAGGCAGTCATTTGAAACAGAGAACTGATGTAGCAGTTTGGTAGCTGACGTAATATTCAGTGTACATCCACATAATCGGAGTTTGTTGGCACAATTTTTGGCTCCAGAGTTGATGTATTTTTATGATAATTAAGAGAAGGCTGTTTTATAAAAAATAGTTTATAATGGACTCCAAAACTTTTCAATGGAATCATTAAACAAATTATAAGGAATAAATTTGAATATTACTTTTTGTAATTTTGAAATACACCTACACATGTTTCAAATTACTTGAGCCTTTGTGCTAAGCTGGTTACCTATGAGTAATCAGTTATCACGAGAGGACTTCATGATGGTGCATTATCAACTAGGATTGCCATGTTTTCAAACTGAAAATACGGGAGATTTGGAAGTAATTGCCAGAATCGTTTCATCAAGACATTATCGACTTTAAAATGAATCTCATAGCACTAGAGAGAATATTATCAAAATGATAGCCGTCCAAATCTTGGATTTAAAATATCGGCATCCTAATCAATTCAAATGAACAAAAAAGAAAATGTAAATTAATGTTAAAAAAAGTACATAATGAAATTTTAAAAAAAGAATATTCTGCGACAAGATGTGGTAGCTATCAAAACGATAAAAATTTATTGAAAATAAATAATATACATTGAATATTATAAAAATGAATAGAGATGGTGATTGATGATGTTCAATGAAGATTTTAAAATGATTGATGCAATTGTCTGAAGAGTCGTATCAGGAATACTTACCACTTGCTTTGAATTCATTCAGAAACTTTAACAATTGAAATTTTCCTTAACAAAACAGGTTGAAAATTAATGAGAATTTGTCATTGTAGATTACACTTAAAAATATGTAATTAGAATTAACTTTCATAGCATTATAGCACTATTCATATTTACCATTTAAATAAATAAATAAGGGGAAAAAATATTATCAAAAACGTGAGATGGGAGACTGGCGAAAATGTGGGTAAAATACAGGAGACCTGGCAACCCTATTATTAGCTTAACAGCCATGAGCTTGCATAGCCTAATAAGTATGGTACTTAACCAGACTTATTTTTACTTAACCAGGTACTCCTCTGAATGTTGTTTAAATATAAGTAAACCCATATTGTGTCGTACATTCTTTCATGTTTTGTTTTTATTAAGCAAGGCTTGATGTAATTTTTCACAAGGTTAAATCATATTGTGGCGGCCGGGTAGCTCAGTTGGTAGAGCAGCTGGCTATGGACTGGAAGGTCCGGGGTTCGATCCCAGGTGGTGACAGGATTTTTTCTCGTTGCCAAACTTTCAGAACGGCCCCGAGGTTCATTCAGCCTCCTATAAAATTGAGTACCGGGTCTTTCCCGGGGGTAAAAGGCGGCCAGAGCGTGGTGCCGACCACAACACCTCATTCTAGTGCCGAGGTCATGGAAAGCATGGGGCTCTACCTCCATGCCCCCCCAAGTGCCTTCATGGCATGTTATGGGGATACCTTTTTTAAATCATATTGTGTGCTTCCATATAAGGCAAGTGGAAACTTTGGTCGACAAGAGTAATTTTAGGGCAAGATTTTTCGAGTTACTTCTCTTTCCCCTGTCTTTCTATAAATAATTTATCATTCATTCATTATCAATAGCGCAGTAATAATGCAAAACTACTGCACTACTGTCATCCTCAGTGGACCAACTCTATAACAGATGTTCTACAGAGAAAGTAACTATAGAAATCCCTAGAGTTGGCGTCAATGTCTGTGAATTGTGGCATGTCATTATAAGAGCAAGCGAAAAATAATTAAATTTAGGATTAGACATAAGGATGAAAGGACGCAACATTTTATTCCCAGTGAAGTAACTAGTCAAACACTGTCTGACTTTCAATTTAAGTGCCTCAGAATACTAGAGTGTTCTGTGCTGAGGGTGAATGAAATTGCTTACTGTGATACTTCACAGCAGTAAATAAATTAACTTTTTAGCTACATCATGCATAATTGAACATTTTTTTAGTCAGAAGTGCTGACTGGTTATAGAGTATTCCTAGTGCCTTACATCACCTTTTTCATGAAATCCATGCAAATCACAACTATCATTCGCATGTTTACATTTCTTGCACAATAAGGAGAAATGACAAGTGATTACATTCTAGGTGCCATCTGTTCAGGTTTTGCCATCCCACTTTAGCAATTTTACTAGTGTAGCTGACTTGAGTTCAGTAACATCATGGCACCAGAACGTGGAGGTATAAATGAACCTGTGAGAAATGTTATGGCACTGGCATATAGTGGAATAAATGGTTATGTGAGAAATTTCACGTGGAGCCAGTGCTTATATAAGTGTTGTGCCACCAACGTGTGGAGGAGTAAGTGGTTGTTTGAGAAATGTTATAGTTCCAACCAGTGGGGAATAAGTGGTTATTTGAGAAATGTTAATGCACCAGGGTGTGGGGAACAAGTAAATGGTTTTAGAATATGTCTTTTATTAAAAGAAAGAAAAGAATAGAAGCCACTTCTGTAGCTCAGTTAGCAGAGGCAATTTCCTTTTGATCCAGAGCTGCATTTGGGCATGAGTTCAATTCCTGGTTGTGCTGATTACCTGGTTGGGTTCCCCCCCCCCCCTGTTAAGTAATCTATGGGGAATCCTCGGCTTCACCTCGCCAAATACTATTTATCACCAATTTCATCAATGCTAAATAACTTGGTTGATACAGGATCGTTAAATCAACTTAAAACAAAAGAATTATTCTATCTGCCTGGTCAGCATGTATGGCTGGCTCTAGCATATCTTAAGTCTCGACATTGATCCAATTCATGGATCCTCACAAACAGGGAGAGCTGTTACATATGAGTACGGGTACATGCGAGTCTGTGATCTAAGGTTTCAATTTCGAATTGGATATGACTATTGTGTATGTTCGTATGATGACGCAGAATATCTGCATGAAAATATCAGATGTACTTCGGTACATTATAATATATATGATATGTGTAAATCACTTCGTGATTTAAGACGGCGCTTATTCCGTCGGATCCCGGCCAACTAATCACTCATTACGAGTGCACCTCAGCACATGTGTGGACTTCGGTCCTAGGTTCATAGATATCTACGACGTAGTGCAGAGGGTGGCCACTACAGGGAACCCAAGAGTTGAAACTTAAAACTGAGACAATTCTTCAGGCGCCGGGGTGGAATCCGGTGTGGCTTAGTGGATAAAGCGTCAGCATGTAGAGCTGAAAACCCAGGTTCAAATCCCGGCGCCGGAGAGAATTTTTCTCCGTTCCATTACTCTTTCATCGTATTATTGAATTCGCTGACATTTTCTATAAATTTTTACATGAACATAAAACCCAATTTAATTTTAAAAAATAATAAAGTTATACTTGTTTTATATTGGTTGCCTGGCAGTGTTTTAAACTTAAGTTTATTATTCATACTATTTTTGTGTGGATTGCATTTATTTTTTCGCAGATATCTGTAGAATCGAATTCAACTTATTCATTGTTGTCAGATTGATATACTGAGAAATTTACAAACAACATTCTTCTTGAAATGGTTGTTGACAATCTGATAGTTATCAGATTGTACCTGACCATAATATTTGCGTTCTGACAGCTGAGAAGTTACTCTATTTTGCAGACTTTATCTGGACAAAGTCTAGAAGAGAGGCTTTAATGATGAAGAACAAAATAACGGTCTTACTTGAACTGTATACATATTAATTGCTTTTACGTGAATAAATTATGTTAAATTATAAACGAAATGGTAATTGTTAACAAAGTTTCAGCAATTTCAAGTGTTCTGATTTTGTAATATTCCCATACTTCTCTGTAAAAAGTAACTACGCTCAAAGTTGCACACATTAAACATGGAGACTTTCTGAATGCACTATTCTCACCTTTCACTGAAGAGTGGATATTACAGGACAAGCTTAAATTGACTGTGTTTTAATGATGCATACTATATAAAACTGAGTAGGAGCAAACAAAATTTAGTCCTGTGATCAAACATAATCTTGTGGATCTTACATTTCATAAATAATTGTCCCATTCTGTGTTCTATTTATAGGGATTAAACAGAACCAAATGCTGGAGGATATGCTACAGTACTGATCGATACTTCCTCATAGTGTGTTGGTAATGAGATGGTGGCAGGAGAAACAGCAGTTGTTTTCACTAAGGTTTGCCTCAAAATCGTCTCCACCATCTCAGATTCACTAGGATTTTAACCCAGTAATCCAGATCTCTAGCGTAAAAATCAATATAAATTTGTTTCTGGTGTTCAGAAATAAACAAGGAAGTCACTACAATATTCCTTTATGTTTATTTTCTTGTTTGTATTACAATAAATTTGTTACAATATAACAAATAAAAATACAAGAGTGAGGTGACATGACCAATTGTACATCATGGTAAATCAGGGCTAATCCCATCAATATGCAGTTACCAGATCCAATACTGATCAATATTACTTCATAAATAAGGTCTCCAAGATCATACAAAATTAGCTTGCTTCATTTGTACAGCACTTAAAAAATTTATTACTGTCTGTCATTTGTTAGTTTACAGTGACCGCTGAGCTACTTAATAGGTCCTTCTCGTAACTCATGCCACCAATGCAACAAAGGCTCCCTCTTCTGCCAGATGTATGTGTTACCCCAGTAACTCCATAAACTGAAAGAGAAAAACATAAAATTACAGTGTTACTGAATATAATAAGAGTGAAGAATACTGTTACATGCAGTGTACTGGGATCACAAAGTCACGTCTCATTCTTGTAACCATAACAATTATAATCCTTAGGGGTTTTTACTTTCTTATGTTGTTACTCATGGGTTATAGTATGCACACAGTTCTTAATCTTTAAAAACGACACATTTCCATTTCATGCTGAACATAGACTCCTTTACGCCACCAGAAGTACCCCATGAAAACCTACCACCAAACACTCTTTGTTTACTAATAATTCCACTTGGATCTGCTAGGATTCGAACTCAGGTTACCGGCATGTAAAACTAATGCTAGCCACTTGGCTAACAGTGCACCAAGCCATAGATGTATAAAATCAACTTTTCGACATCATGAATGCTGAAGTGCATTGTTGTTCAAATATTTACACAGATTTCTTTTCCCCACTTTTATAAACTGATAATTTTTCTATTTCGCTGTAGTTTCACTTATACTGGAGTATACTTATATTGAAGTGCATGACAGCAAATGACATCATTCAATGCCCAACATTAGATATACCTACATAGAGTCCGGATCAGCTTACTTTATACCGTAAGGGTGAAACCTAATCATTTTTCCACTATTACTACATATGGTAGTGGATTATAGTGATTTTTCTAGATGTCAGGTTGAATTTTCTTTTACCAACTTTGTTTCGAATTTCGAGTTCTGACAATTATGACAACTGGCAGTTATTTTCTAACTTATGTTGGCAGCAATAATTTTGATTTGCAGTGAAGGACACAGACGAAATGAAAGTATAACTAAGTTTGTGAAATTTGAACATAATTAATAATGTAATAGCGGTATTAATATCAATACATAATTTGTGTTGTGTTGTGATTTCAATTTAACACTATATTCAGATAAGTGTAATTAAATAAGATAACTTAGTGTAATTAAATAAGATAACTTATACACTTACATGGTATGAAACATGCACATGGCTAATGGACAGATTTGTATTAAAATTTCCAAGAGATAAAATAGCATGGTAGCGACTTAGGAGTATGTATACATACATAAAATTTTTAAGTAGGATATACATTTCAAAGTGGTTTCTGTTTTCGGAATTCGTACTAGTTATTTCACGTGATGAAACAAACTAAATTTTCAGGTTAAGTCTCGTGAATCGTAAATTGTTTAGTCAAAGCAATGAATTTCATGTTGTCAGACAAAATACATTTTAATTAGATCATACTAATCTACTAATTACTAACATAATGTGCGTGAGATCCAGGAGGAAAATATACTCTTTCACAAATTATTGAACCATTTATAAAACACCTCCCAACAAAAAGATGAGATTATTATTATTATTATTATTATTGTTGTACATGGCATTGTGACTTTGGTAATATCTGGTATTAGTTGGCATCACTGAAGAGACGGCCAAATTAGCCTTTTAGGAACTACTCTTACACGATCCTCAATATACCTACCAACCAACCTACTTCGCTGTATGAAAGAAATCATTGAATTCCCCCACCCCCACCCCTGTATCAGGTTAAGTTCACGTTTTATTTTTTCATTTTCCTTTTTCCTGATTTCTCTTGGTGTCTAGGTTTTATTTCACTCTCCACATAATATTAGATGGACCCACAATGGGGCTCCCATGACATGAATTCAGCATGTCACTGGACCTCCAAAGAGAAAGGTTCACTGCTTGTAAATAAGTAAAACGAACTTACATTCCACAGGCTGCTCCTCCCAGATGAGCAGCATGGTCGAAGTATTTCCATCCCAGTAGCACCCCAGCAGCGTCTAATGCAAGGATGACTTTAATTGCCTGGAAAGAGATGTGAATGTTGTACATCTCTGATAACTAGCAACATGAAACACTGTGTATTAGGTTCATCTACAACTTTTCAGAACATAACCTTTTCGAGAAATGTATTATATGGAAGATATTCTTTCAACTCACTGATCCTGCACTAAACGTGAAGAATGGCAGAAGGATGATGTGGAGTTTTGTGTCTGGATACTGGGTGCATACATATCCTAGCACAGCCATGATTGCGCCTGACTGAAACAATGCATATCAACATCACTAATTGCAAGCCTCTTCTAAGATGTACAGAAATTCTTAGAGCAGTACACTTGCACAAGTTTCGTAATTGTATTCAACAAAGGCAATGATTGCAGATAAGCCAGGAACATATTTATGGCAAACCAAGTTATTTAGGCTGTATTTATTAGAGCATCATTTTGAATTAATTTGCCATTTTTGGCTCATAAAACCACTTTCTCGCAAATTAATTTCATCATCTTTCTTTGCTATTTCAAGAATTTACAGTTGTTAGAACTGGTTAATAAATAGAACAAGAGAAAAACTGACCCTGCAGAAATTAAATTCCTTTACTCTCTTGCTGATTACATCCTATGGAACCACAACACGAATACTGACATTAGAAAAAAACTACCCTATAAAATTATGTACATGAATTGACAAAATAAAACCAGCACTACATGAAATATCAATATAAATAATACAATGCCTTGTAAAACATGTTTCCCACTGTTCTCATACGTGTTTCTGTTAAGAGTTGTACTTTCTCCTCCTCGAAGGATTTTTCATGTCAGAAGGTTATGACCCTCTTTACCCCAATATGATCCCAGACTGTCTTGTGCCGTAATGTTGCAATAAATCCCGTCAAACTTTCAGTTGCAGACACTGATTGTCCCTGATGAATATTTGTCTTTTGATGTCTTCCAAGCTTTCTAGATAATGTTAAGCTCTATGCATCTCTGAAATATTCTCTGGAAAATAAAAACATTGACACTAAGACACCCATCCAACAATGCATAGTGTGGTGACCCTAGGGATTTTAATGCTAAAATTTATATTTTATTGTATATTTTTTTAATCTGTGGTGCCACAGCCCGTGAAGGGCTCAGACCGACCAGCTAGCTGCTGGCCTCACATTCACATGCCAAAGCAGAGGTGAACGATCATCCAATCAGAATGGAGGTATTGTGTAGTTAGCATGATGATCCTCCCAGCCGTTATAGGTGGCTTTAGCAACTGGATTTCGCTACCTATCTTAGCTTCCCAAGTTCACCACGATGCTGGATGGGCACTGGTCCCATACACTGGCCGAAATTTCATGAGAAAACTTTATCACCCATGAGGACTCAAACCACCGCTCATTCCGTAACGTGAGTCTTAGGCAGGATGCTTTAGACCACGATGCCACAGCAAGGGACATTTTGTTATTAATGTCAGCCTAATGATGGAAAAGGCCAATAACAACAGAAAATTTGTGAGAAACATTTGTTTTAGTGATGAATTTACATTACATAATGAACCAAATGTTCAGAACTTCCAACTATGGGCTACTGAAAATCCACACAATATTCTTGAGACAAGAACCAGTATAGACTTTGAATTCACATTGATGTCACATTCATTTGTCTCCCCTTTAAATTTTATCATAACTGGTTGGATCCTGAACTTACTTACTTAATGGCTTTTAAGGAACCCGGAGGTTCATTGCCGCCCTCACATAAGCCCGCCATTGGTCCCTATCCTGAGCAAGATTAATCCAGTCCCTACCATCATATCCCACCTCCCTCGAATCCATTTTAATATTATCTTCCCATATACGTCTCAGCCTCCCCAAAGGTCTTTTCCCCTCTGGCCTCCCAACTAATACTCTATATGCATTTCTGGATTCGCCCATACGTGCCACATGCCCTGCCCATCTCAAACATCTGGATTTAATGTTCCTATTTATGTCAGGTGAAGGATACAATGCGTGCAGCTCTGCGTTGTGTAACTTTCTCCATTCTCCTGTAACTTCATCCCTCTTAGCCCCAAATATTTTCCTAAGCACCTTATTCTCAAAAACCCTCAATCTCTGTTCCTCTCTCAAAGTGAGAGTCCAAGTTTCACAGCCATACAGAACAACCGGTAATATAACTGTTTTATAAATTCTGACTTTCAGATTTTTTGACAGCAGACTAGATGACAAAAGCTTCTCAACCAAATAATAACTGGCATTTCCCATATTTATTCTGCGATTAATTTTCTCCCGAGTGTCATTTACATTTGTTACTGTTGCTCCAAGATCTTTGAATTTTTCCACCTCTTCAAAGGATAAATCTCCATCTTTTATAGTTCCATTTCGTACAATATTCTGATCACGAGACATAATCATATACTTAGTCTTTTCGGGATTTACTTCCAACCCTATCTCTTTACTTGCTTCAAGTAGAATTTCCGCGTTTTCCCTAATCGTTTGTGGATTTTCTCCTAACATATTCACATCATCCGCATAGACAAGAAGCTGATGTAACCCGTTCAATTCCAAACCCTCTCTGTTATCCTGAACTTTCCTAATGGCATATTCTAGAGGAAGTTAAAAAGTAAAGGTGATAGTGCATCTCCCTGCTTTAGCCCGCAGTGAATTGGAAAAGCATCAGATAGAAACTGGCCTATACGGACTCTGCTGTAAGTTTCACTAAGACACATTTTAATTAATCGAACTAGTTTCTTGGGAATACCAAATTCAATAAGAATATTATATAAAACTTCTCTCTTAACCGAGTCATACGCCTTTTTGAAATCTATGAATAACTGATGTACTGTACCCTTATACTCCCATTTTTTCTCTAATATCTGTCGAATACAAAAAATCTGATCAATAGTCGATCTATTACGCCTGAAACCACACTGATGATCCCCAATAATTTCATCTATATATGGAGTTAATCTTCTCAAAAGGATATTCGACAAAATGTTGTACGACGTCAACAAAAGTGATATTCCTCGAAAGTTACTACAGTTAGTCTTGTACCCCTTCTTAAAAATAGGTACGATTATGGACTCCTTCCATTGTTCTGGTACAATTTCCTTTTCCCAAATTGCAAGTACAAGTTTATAAATTTCGCTAGATAATACGCTTCCACCCTCTTGTATTAATTCTGCTGGAGGATCCTGAACTATTTTGTTTTAAACACAAATATCAGTTATCTATGACCTACTGTAATTAAGTTTTCATTACAGATTGATATAATTAATTTTTAATTTTAATTAATTCTGAACACACTCATAATCAAAATATTAATTTAATACAACAAATGGATGCAGAATTTTTTTCTCTACAAAAAACTTTAGTAACATTTTCTTCTATAATAATTAGAGGAGCTAATATAACAAAATATAAATTTTAGCATTGAAATTCCTATGGTGTGTGTTCCAAGTCACCAACTGTTCTCAACAGTAAAACGTGTGGTAACATTGGGAAAATGTTTTAGTGAAGTATTATCCTCATTATCGTATACTGATACTTCTCATAGTGATGCAGTCAGTCTATTTTTAGAATGTGGAGACCATAAACAGAATTTATAAAAACACATGCAATGTTTCTCACTAAAGCAAAAAAGATGACGTCAAAATCTAGTCCCTGTGATTACGCGTATAGATAAGGCTGCTGAATCACTGAATGCAAATCAAAATCAGTCACCAATATAAGTGCTAGAGTAAATGTCATTCACCACCACCATAATCATGAACTGCAGGAGTTTAGTCCAGATTGCAATGAAATACTTGTAAAAAAAACTGTTGTTCAATGTACTTTCAAGTAATGCTACCAATATATTAATAAACTTACAGCACCGAGGGAAAGACCAGGTTGTTTTGTAATTGTTTTGTGAAAGTAGCTGAACATGGATGAAATTACGCCTGCACTCATGTACAGGCCAAGAAACTGCTCCTTTCCAAGTGACGCCACGGCTCCTGTAACACAACAGCAGAAGTAACATGACAAATACAAGTTTACTATTGTCCTTATATTGTCGCTAATGCACAGAAAGTTACATTCAGCATACTACAGGTTGTTTTAGAGGACTGAAGATTTAAAAGTGTTTGCTTGCATGTTGAAATTATATTTCTTGGTGATTTAAAAACTTATATTTACTAAATTTGAACAATCAGTCACATCTGTCTAAACGAGTTCATGTGAAATCAAATTAATATTCTGTGAAATGATAAAAAAAAATACACTAATTAATACAAAGGAGTGACTGTTTGCAAATGAACAATTGAGGTGTTTGGGGGAAAATTGTTTGGGGGAAAAACCAGGCAGCTCCAATTTTTTTCATTTTTGAGCTATTTATGCACATAGGAAGAAAAAAATATGTTCTATTGTTCGGTCAAAGAACCAGGTAGTTCCAAGAATTACACTGCATTTTGGACCTGCTTCTTTCTGTACATGCTTATTGTTTGACGGTATCTCGAAATTAATTATCTCGAAAAGTACTGAATTGGAACTGCCTGGTTTTTCCCCCCAAATCCCATAATTGTTTTCGTCTTCAAATAAGAAAGATTAATAACAATGGTCTAAAAACTATTCTCTCAGTGAAACGAAAATAAATCTCAGAATTAGGCTTTTGGGTTTTCCGTGTCCTGGAACTTCAAATGTCAAGATATAAAAATAAATGTCCTTAATGTGATAATAGTTACAATTAACATGAGAACATATTATTTTATAAATCTTTCCGTTAGATAAATGCACAATGTGGTTTCAATACTGATGTGGCTACAGTAAACTAAACTCTCATAAATATTAGAAACGAAATCAAATAATTAGAGTAGCAATTCTGGCTAAAGAGAAACTATTTTTGTCAAGCAGAGAAGAATCGGTATGGTAAGTAACGAAATTTAGAATCTGGAAATGATAACCAAGCAATGAGAAATCAAAAGGATAGTGTTACTTACACACCAATCAATCCCTGCTGACAAGGCAGAAAATGTAGAACTGTGAGGTCGACCTTGGAGACAGCAGACAAGAGAACAAGAGAAGTTGCAGAGGCAAAACTAAATAAACACGTCATTGCTTGAACGATCGAGAATCATGGTTACGGCACAAAGAACACCTATATGACGGAAAAGGAAATGGAGACGACGTCATAGAATTATCAATATGTCAATCTCAGCACAAAATGTCAGAGCACATAATGCGCCACCGAACTAAATAGAAAAGTGAAATAATTTATGATATCAGTATAGAGCTAATGGATATGATAAACCGAAGTTCATTAGATGAAACATGTTAATTACAAATTTTTTCTATTTATTATGGACAAAAATTCTTACGCCAGACACCTTCTGTGAATTAAGAAGTGTCCACTAATGAGAAATGATGGTAACTGGGAAAATTAGTGAAACTTAATACATTTTAATAAGCTTTATTTTGCTACAAAATTACAAACATATTTTTCATTATTATTTATTTTTACTCGATGCTTTAAGCAACACGACTTTTTGGATTAAAAAAAAAAAATTTTTTTTTTCTACAATTCTGAAGTTCATTTTAAAGATTTGATATTAATATTTACTCTTAAATTACATTCAGATAACATGCTGACAAACTTCCACATGAATATAGTAAATAAAAGCATATATTTTCTATATTTAAGAAATTGAAACTAGCATATATGACCATACGATATGTACGGTATTTTTTAAGCCTATGAAACAGACAGGCAATGACTTTTGCATATTGGTATCACGAGAAAAATATTCAGGTTTGAATGAATTTAACTGAAGAATTATGGCCTTCCCTGAAGCATTTTTTAATCATGAAGGCAGTGAAACTGTCACAAAGAAACCGCCTGACTGATGATAATCTTCAAAACTTCTTAAAAATATGAACATCATTATTGCAAATTTACTTACCTGAAGAAAAACTATGTAGAACATACATGTTTGCCAGGAGATGAAATGCTGAATAATGACTGAATGTGGACAGCACCATTGGCCAGCAGAGGACTCCTATCATGAGAAAAACAACTCATACAATAAAGGTTAACTTTAAAAGCTATGCTACATGAAGCTGTATCTTTATATATCCATCTCTGCACTTTACAAATAACTGACATATAAAGACGTAATTCTGAAGTAGCTCGCTTTTTTTTTTATCACTGAGAGTATTTCGTAACAACTAAGTACTGATAAGGTGCAATTTTTTAAACTATGCATTAACTTTTAAATAAAATAGTTACTAGCATCGACTATTATTCCACCCATGAAACATGATGTCATAGCTCTTGGTAGAAGGGAAGAAAAAGTTGGATTTTTCTTGTATTTTCAACACACTAATGACAGTACTCACCCGTTTCATAATACACCTAGTTGCTGAAAATGTTCTCTGCCTGCATGTAGGCACAACTGCTACCTTCTTTAAAAGTTAGAATTTACACGAAACAGTTCTTTGGGATTTATGGAAGAAATTTCTCCCTTTACATTATTTTCTAGTTCTCTTAAAGTATATGGCTACAAATCATATGATGTGCATTGGAGAGAGGATTTCTAATTCCATTTAATGTCTCTTCTGTTAGCACAAGCCATCTCCAATTATTGATCTATGTACAAATTATTCGCCTAACACTGCATATACTGTAGGAGTCCCAGCCGCCAAGTGCTTCAATTAAATGTGCTCCTTGTGTGTTGAATGATGACTGTTGTCTTAATAGTACATTATGCAACGAGCCTATAATGATAATAATTAAGAAGCGAGTATGGATGTTTATGAAACGAGCGCAAGCGAATTTCATAATTTTCATACGAGCTTCTTAATTACCATTATAGGCGAGTTTCATACGACTTTTTATGCTCGACCATATTTCTAACTTGAAATTATTCATTTTATTTGTATCTAACTGACCTTGAGTACCTCGTAAATTGTGAGACGTGCGCAGACGCGAAAGTATTGATTTTTTCCGAGGAACAGATGTCCACATTGACCTTGATAGCCTATAAGAACCTACAGAGTAAACTAAATATTAACTTTGATATAACATTGAAATTAAATTAGACATTGAAAAACGAGATGACAAATTGAATTTATTTGAATATTATTTACAATTAAAGCTAATTATTATAGTAACAGAACATAACCTTCTGCGACAGTATTGGATTTCCAGCCTCCGTGACTTTTCGCTAATTCTCTTTCGATTGCATATCCGAGAATAATCGATACTTGCGGTTTTATAACGGTACAAAGCTGACTTGTCATTGGCTGAGGTTTTATAATGGTACAAAGCTGACTTGTCATTGGCTGAACACCTGTACTTTAATGAGTAGGTGTACTTTAATGACATGCATTAAAGGACTGCTACCAGGTGTATAATTACTACATTTCGGCATGGTCGAGCATAAAATATATATCAATATAAATAAGTCGAATGAGGAGTAAGGCTACTAAGGAAAAAGAACCTAAGGAGAAAGATTCGATCCTGTACAATGGGTTGAACTTAGGCATAGCTCAGTGGTTAGAGCACCCAATGCGTAGAACTGGAAGACCCAGGTTCGATCCTCGGCATCGGAGCAAATTTTTCTCTGTTAATAACCCAATTATTGAATTTTCACATACATATCATACATAAATAAATTGTTATTCCATTATGTACCATGCTCTGGGCATGATCACACTCAACAACATGATTTTTTAACTATAAATATTACAAATCACTATGATTGCTGTTCTGATATGTTGGTACTCTTGTGCTAAGCCACATGTCAGTAGAATATAGCAATCGTCCAATTGTTCATAACGTCTATGTTTAGTCACTCCAAGGCGTGATATCATTAACCTTGCATATTTAGACCCTACAGGTGGGCATTTAGGCCTAATTGTGTGTTTTGCTATCGAAAGGTATGCCACATCCATCACTATGCACAGCTGCTTTATTCCCTTGCATATACCCAAGATTTGATGGTATTTCTTTACTATTGCGTCACACATTAAGTACAAATGTAATTACAGCCTTAGGTTCTAGTCGAATCATATCTATCGTATACGAAAAAAAAAAAAAAAAAAAAGATTGAGTGCCGATGCCAATTGCACACAAAAGGGTGGAAAGTTGCTGTGAAAGTGTTGGCCAGAGAGAGGTGCGGGCAGGTGGGATATTAGAGAGAAAAAAGCGAGTTTTTGTAAGGTCGAATCAGTGGCAGGTTAGGTTTAGGCTTTTGGTATGCCTTGGAAGAAAAGGCCCATTCTTAGACAATTGTGAGTATATGCAAAGCATACCAAAAGCCTTAACTAACACAACCCATCACTGATTCAACCTTACGAAAACTCGATTTTTTTCTGTGATCAATAAGGAAACGAACGGAAATGAGATGTATGTGCTCCCCTCCTTGCAGTCTACCTCTTGAACATCGATTGAATAATCCCGTCTGCCCACACTTCTTCACGTCCCACTTTTACAGCAACTTTCCACTCTTATTTCGATGCGAAATTGGTGTCAGCACTCAATTTTTCTTTTGTTTATTGATATTACTTTCGAAATTCTGGGAAAAGGTGAGCCCCTGAATTCATCACAGACTACACATAACCTATTCTCACACTTCAATTTCCGCTTCCCAAATTACTTGTTATAGACATGATAAGCAAGCATAAGTAGTTCTGTAAAAAAAAAGAAAAAGAAAGAAAAGAAGGCTGTTCCCCTCCAATTTATAATTATCATTCATACAAAGTGTAGCCTACTTATAACTAAAATAAACAGGTAACATGATTATTTACTTGAGGCAGGATTGGAGCAGAAATATCGCACCATTGTGCCTTGAAAATGAGGCACTCTCCATGCGAAAAAAACCAAACAGTTCAGAAAACATATTGGGAAGAAAAGCCGCTGTCCTTCAGTGAGGTTGTTCCACCATGTATTCACTTCCTGACGCCATAATCCAAGTTTTTTACTTCCATACAGTTTTTCTTGGAGCCACCTTCCAGGCTGCTTCATAAGAGAGATGGCTCTTGATCTCATATTCTCGTATTGCCATATGGCTGCACAAACAAAACTACCAGAGCTCACCTTCAACAAATATAAAGCAAAGCATTATTTTTCTTCTTAGGAGGGATAACGGTGAAACTTCGGTATCCCCCCCACCCTACACACAGGAGAGAAAATGTAATTGAATAATTTTCACATTCCTCGGCCTCATATCACTTAAATAATCCTCTCAACTAACTCACTAATCTTGTCACATATCTCGGCTTAATGTCACTTAGCTCTCTCCCCAACTAACCCATAAAGAAACTTATAAATCAGACGTCAACCTGTGTGTGGTGTGAAATGATATCGAAGTTTAGAATGATCTACATCATATAAGAATGGAGAACATAGGGACTTACAGTTACTTGGAATTTACACACTGCATCTTCATGTTAAATTATAACCACTTTTTATTCAATTCTATCAATAAACCAGAACGATAAGTAAATGTTTTGATAGCAGCTGTTACAAATTTAACCAAAGAAATTACATCAGATGTATTTAGAGAACATAGAAAAAAAAAAAATCCAATGGATAAATCGCAATATAGCGAACGCCAGTAGGGGAAGTTATTCCCACCCACGTGAACTGTACATTCGACACAACATTCGCCTATCACGTAGTGTGTCTGTTGAGCTAGTAGGGGAAAAGTGGAAGGCGTCGTGGGCGAAGCTTCTACGTTCGCTATATTGCGATTTGCCCCATCCAATATATATACGGAGTATCACTTACACATATTGTAAAACAAAGAGGCTTCCATAACCTTGAAAGATGGACTGGACCACTCTCTAATTTCAAACCCTCAAATGGTTCGACTGGTTCCAATTTTGGTCTTGAAGCTGAAGACCGCGTTGGCCAACGAGACTTCCGAAAAAAAGTGGTTTTGAACCCTCGCACAGAATTAGCATGTGCAATGGAAAACAGGCATTTATTTCCATGTGTGTCTAGAAAACTGAAAAATTGAAATTGAAATACAGCTTATAAATTTATTAAATATGATTCAGTGTATGTATGATGTCATGCTTACCATAGATTTGAAAGCGTTCGCATCTGAAATAAACTACGAACGTGTCCCATATTTACAATTAACCGTAAATTGAAGTGTCTCTTGCACTACTTTCTCCCTTGATCATATTATAACGAATATAGGTAATTAATTTATTTTAAAATCCTGTCAATTTTGCCCATCAAAACACTCCACAGGACCTCCCATTCTTTTCAGTCATTTTTGTGGGTTTGCAGACAAGGAAGACACAAAACTGGAGGGTGCAGACTTTACCACAGCTATAATTTACCAACTGTAATGTCACAGACAGTGTGATGTGACAATATTTAGTTATATAACATAATTATATTCAGTGGCAACTTTGCACCATAATGCATTGGTAATATAAACGCATGAAATATACAACTCATTTCATAATATAGTAAGTATTTTCCATTATTGTGAATTATGAAAAGTATTATAACTTGCAATGTCTTTGCAGCGATTTATGACATCACGTTACCATGGTGACCAGTATTTGTAAACAAGAAAATAATGAATAAAATGACTTCAAAAAACTGAAGAAAGAGAGAACTCTCATTCGACACCATGGTGAGACAGATAGATGACCTTCTTAGAGATCTTGGATGGGCAGACGGTTTCCATATCCCAGTGGCGAATGACGAAAACAAATCTCTAGAACAAAAGGTAAAGAAATAGAGGGATTTTAAATATCCATGTTTATTATTTCATAACCTCAAAACATTCGACAACGACAGTATTTGCAAGCATGGACAATACATCAGTGGAAGAAATGGTGCTTTTTACGTCTAGAATACGAGACTTAGATTAATTCAGTGAAATATATAGGCCTATGATTAAATTTAGTGCCAAAATGATTCTCATATCACAGCAACCGAATGTGTAAAGGTTGGCCAACCCTGAGGAGAAAAAATTCACGCTTTTCTTTAACATGACATCTACTGGTAAAACAGTGAACTATGTCCTAGGCAGAAGTTAAGGTAAATGTCAGGTAATCTTATGGCGAATCCTTGGCATCATTTCGTCAAATACTATCTCGCTATCACCAATTCCATCGACACTTAATAACCTAATAGCTAATAGTTAATACAGCGTCGTTAAATACCGGACTAAAACAATTCAAAACGCACAAGCTTGAAGACATTTTTGAGCAACAGCTACTGGTTTGAATCTTGCTGGTGACATGGATTTGAAAATGCATGCAGTATAATTGAATGAAAAATGAAAGAATTAGGTACTTACGTAATTACATTTTATTTCAATTTTATTGATTTAAACTGTGTAAATTTTGTTGCGAAGATAATGCGTTCTTAGGTTTAAAAACTATGATTTTAATTAATTTCTCATTTCATAGCAAATGTAACATTACATTGTATTTTATTAGCAGATTATATTTAAAATGTACGAGTAAAACTGTCGACGCACACGACCTCCTTTAATAACTGCAACCGCAGTTTTCTCTTGTCACAGTAGGTCTGAAATAGGCCTTTGAAATATGTTGTTGTTGTTGTTTTTTTCTAATGCCAGGCGTTTGACAATAAAGTCATCTGACCTCTTGCACTCCAATACTTTTCAAAGATATTATCATGGCCAGCCACTGAAGCACAGATTTTGAGGTGTTCCGAATCCATCTCTTGGTCTGAGTCGCACAATGGGCAGATAGGGGACTGATATATTCCAATTCTATGCAGGTGTTTGGTCAAACAATCATGGCCTGTTGCCAATCTAAATGCAGCTACAGACGATTTTCGTGGTAAATCGGGAATTAACTGTGGATTATGATGCAGAGAGTTCCATTTTTTCCCTTGGGATTGTGTTATCAAATTTTGTTTGTTGAAGTCTAAGCATGTAGATTTAATAAATCTCTTCACAGAGTAATACGCAGATTTAGTAACAGGTCTGTAAGTAGCAGTGCTGCCCTTCTTTGCTAAAGCATCCGCATTCTCGTTTCCCAGGATTCCACAATGGGATGGTATCCATTGGAATACAATTCTTTTATTGAGTGATATTAATTGAGAGAGCATTTTAGTTATTTCTGCTGTTTGAGATGAAGGTGTATGTTTAGAGACTATTGATAGAATAGCTGCTTTGGAGTCTGACAATATAACTGCATTCTTAAATTTATTGATGTGGCATAGAAGATTCCTGAGACTTTCACTGATTGCAATGATTTCTCCATCAAAACTTGTTGTTACACTCTATATCTATAAAGTGAGAAGAGACAGCACGTAACACCTGCACCGGCACCTTGTTCTCTGGAGATCAAGGATCCGTCAGTGTATAAATGAAGCCAGTTTTGTGGAGGGTACCTAATATTAATTGTCTCTAAAGACAATTGTTTTAGTATTTCAGTGTTTACTTCTGATTTTAGTATTTCTTCTGTTAAATTTAGATTATATTCTATATATAATAGAGTTAAAGGGTTTGGTTTAATTTGTAGGTTTTCTTTTAAATTCAGGATATTTATTTTCTGTTTTAATTCTTGAACAGTGGATATGAAACTTTTTTGAGTTTTCAATCTACAGAGAGGACTGTATGAATGCCAATATTAGTGAGGAATCTCATAGAATCTATTGGAGTTGTTTTGATTCCACCAGTAATGAGTCTGAGAGCTTGGTTTTGAACATATTCTATTTCGTTTATGAAAGGTGAAGTAATTAAAATTTCTCCGCAGTATGTCAGCACTGGCTGTATAAACATTTTGTATGTAGTGTTCAAAGTATTCCTAGAGCAACCCCATTTCTTTCCTGCTAGTCTTTTTAGAAGGGAGAATCTTTTACGAGCTTTTTCAGAAATGTATTTCAAATGGTTGCTCCATGTTAACTTACTGTCGAAAATAACTCCAAGATATTTGGATTCATAAGTCCTAGGAAGGTGTTGGCCATTGTATTGGATATTGAATTCTCTTTCTTTTTTACCGAGTGAAAATATTTGGTAGTTACTTTTGCTTAAATTGGGTGTCATCAAATTTGATGTATTCCATTCATGTAGTTGGTTTAGAGCTTTAAGAGCAGAATTTTGAATTTTGTCTCTATGTCTGTAAGATCTGGAAGTCCACAAAACTATATCATCTGCAAATAGTTCTGTTTTCATGTTTGATTCCTCTAATAGGGAGGCTAAGTCATTTATATAAATATTGAATAAAGTTGTGCTGAGGACAGAACCCTGAGGTAGACCTCGATTTGTTTGTCTGTAACTAGAAAGTGAATTATTGAATTTAGTGGCAATGAATCTTTGACTAAGGAATTCTGATATCCATCTGAACATATTGCTGGAGATACCTAATTTCTGGAGTTTTAGTAATAATTTATTTCTCCAAACAGAGTCATATGCTAACTGAAAGTCAATAAATATTGCCAAGGTATCTTCTTTCTTGTTAAAACTGTCTTTTATTTCTTGGCCGAGGCGTATGACTTGTTCATTGGTAGAGTGTAGTTGTCGAAAGCCGGCTTGTCTTGATGATAAAAGATTTTGGGATTCTAAATACCAAGTTAATCTGTTGGAGATCATGGACTCCATGGTTTTTGCTATCATGCTTAATAGTGCTATTGGTCGATAACTATTAACATCATGAGCAGGTTTCCCTTTTTTGTGAATTGGTACAATGATTGCTTTTTTCCAAGCTGCAGGAATTGAGGTGTTCCATGATAAATTGAAAATGGATAAAAGTACAGACTTGGCTTTTTCCCCCAGATGTTTAAAAAATTCGGAATGAATGTTGTCGGGGCCAGGAGATGTCTTGGTTTTTAAATTTTGTATAGCTATAGTTAATTCTTTGGAAGTAAAATTTTGATGAAATATTTCAGGTTTTGTACTAGTAATATTGTTTTTATTATTTTTATGTTATTCTCTTTTGATAAATTTGTCAGTTTTTTTATATTGGGATGTAATCTGTGAGAGTTTGAGTAGTGTTTATTAAATGTGTTTGCTATATCTCTACTATCTGTTAGCATTTTGTTATTATGAATAATAGGTTGGCTAGTATTTTCCTGTGTATTGGAAATATTCTTCAGAAATTTATGTGTTTTAGCGCTATCGGTTCTGTAATTAATATTTTCAATAAATTTATTAAAACTGTTCTTTTTTGCTGTTATGATTGCTTTTTTTAAGAATGACAGTCTTCTTCCTCCAATCTTGAGTATCTTCTGGTGTTTTGCTATGTTCTGCTTTGGTTCTTGCTTTATCTCTATCTTGTTTCAATAAATTCAGGTTTTCTGTCCAGAATGGGGTGTATTTTTTTGGTTTGCCTCGTGGTTTGTTCAATCTATCTGAAATATTTGCATTTTGATACCAGTATTCCAAATGTACATTCCTCTTGAGTGGAATTGTGCGCTATTGGAGTGAAAGAGGTCAAATGACTTTATTGTCAAACGCTTGCCATTAGAAAACAACAACAACAACATTCCTCTTGACAATTTATTTATAATTGAATACGGTAGGCCTATGCATTTCTTGGATAGAAGTTTATGGTTTCCTTCCTTTTCCTCTATCCCAAAATTGCTACGGCACCTTATGCACACAAAATAAATTGTTGACACTGAAAAATGTCTTTTCATAAGCATGATCATGTTTAATCGACAAACACAGACGAATCTACTGTTTTAGTCTTTTAAGATAAATTACTGGCAGGGAAGAAACCATACGCTAAAGTTTTTCTGGAAGGGAAATCATATTTATCTTTTGGCATTGATGTTTGTTTTGGAGCACGGAATTTGCCTTTGTATAGTAATTTTCCAATAGCTGAAGATTGGAATATAGTGTTGTCATTGCTTCTGTCTGCTGAGTGACAAAAGTAGAATCACCCAGATATTGAAACTAACTTCCTAACTCTGTAATTACAGAGTTATATACCGTACACCTCTCGTGTGTAGGTATTAACAATTATAATTTCTTTAGTAGAAGTACTACTAGCACTGTATGTGGTATTAAAAATTGTTATAATTTTATAATTGTATCATACATGATTTGTCGGAAACTTGCTGAAATTTCACTTTCTTAGGTTATATAATACAAATATAATGTAGTAAATTAAAGATATTAATTAATTCTCTTACAATACAATTTTTCATCCATAGGTCGAGAATAAGATAAAAGAGAAAGGGGAATTAACAATACAATTAGAGGTGTTGAACGACCAAGTGAATTCTACCATAAAATACTCACAAAATGTCAAACATGAACAAGACCAGAATCAGGTATGTATGAGAAATAATTTATGCCTTCCAGTTGCTTTATTGAGTTTTATTTTATTACTTATGTTTAATTTCTTATTTGACATGATTTTCTTATGGGTGGAAAGTTTGCTAGTTCATTCTGCACAACTGTTTATCAGAAAGAAGAGAGTTTTTGCTTGGAATCTTCCTTCATTTAGGTACTACTATGGCTGAGAAATTGATATATTCTCATTAATCTGATGACTAGGGTCCTCCTTTAAAGCAGATTACACTCTGTATTTTAGCTTCTGTTATTGACTGATGGAAGAAATATTTCCCCAGTCAATTTACAAATCGCATACTGCTTGTACCTTCCCTTAAACGTGCTTTCTTGCAGGCTATTCTCACAGCACACACTAGACAAGTGGAGACAGAAGAGAATCTGTACCGGTCAGCCCAAGCTGAGCAAGAGAGTTACGAGAGGGAGCTGAAACGCGTGAACAAAACCTTCCAAGAACTCGGAGAGAGGCATTGTGCCTTGCAGGTAACTTCTTTTGCATAAGTTGGCTTATGCACACTTACATTAATCTGTCCCTTTATTTACTTATGGCTTTTAAGGAACCCGGAGGTTCATTGCCACTTACATAAACCTGCCATTGGTCCCTATCCTGAGAAAGATTAATCCAGTTCCTACCATCATATCACATTCCCTCAAATCCATTTTAATATTATCCTCATTCCCTTCGGCCTCCCAACTGACACTCTATATGCATTTCTCAATTCGCCCATACATGCTACATGCCCTGCCCATCTCAAACGTCTGGATTTAATGTCCCTACTTATGTCAGATGAAGAATAAAATGCATGCAGTTCTGCGTTGTGTAACTTTCTCCATTCTCCTGTAACTTCATCCCTCTTAGCCCCAAATATTTTCCTAAGTACCTTATTCTCAAACACCCTTAACCTCTGTTCCTCTCTCAAAGTGAGAGTCCAAGTTTCACAAGCATACAGAAGAACTGATAATATAATTGTTTTATAAATTCTAACGTTCAGATTTTTTGAGAACAGACTGTATGATAAGAGCTTCTCAACCGAATAATAACAGGCATTTCCAATATTTATTCTGCATTTAATTTCCTCCCCAGTATCATTTATATTTGTTACTGTTGCTACAAGATATTTGAATTATTCCACAACTTCAAATGATAAACTTTCAATTTTTATATTTCCATTTCGTACAATATTCTGGTCACGAGATATAATCATATACTTTGTCTTTTCGTAATTTACTTCCAAACCTATCTCTTTACTTGCTTCAAGTAAAATTCTCGTGTTTTTCCTAATTGTTTGTGGATTTTAGGAGCTGATGTAACCCATTCAATTTTAAACCCTCTCTGTTATTCTGGACTTTCCTAATGGCATATTCCAGAGCAAAGTTAAAAAGTAAAGGTGATAGTGCATCTCCTTGCTTTAGCCCACAGTGAATTGGAAAAGCATCTGACAGAAACTGGCCTATATGGACTCTGCTCTACGTTTCACTGGGACACATTTTAATTAATCGAACTAGTTTCAATAAGAATATTATATAAAACTTCTCTCTTAACCGAGTTATATGCCTTTTTGAAATCTGTGAATAACTGATGTACAGTACCCTTATACTCCAATTTTTCTCCAATATCTGTCGAATACAAAAAAAATCTGATCAGTAGTCGATCTATTACGCCTAAAACCACCCTGATGATCCCCAATAATTTCATCTACATATGAATTGAATTTTAGGCAACAGTTCCCAATCCGAAATTAAATGAGATATTCTGCAGTTAATTTAAGTTGATTGTTATGACAGTTGTAAGTACTGGGTTTTTCGATAGTCGTTTCCTTATATTTTGCCAAATATCTAAGAGAAGTTAGCAGACTATTTACAGCATCATGTAGGAATGACATGTAAACAATGTACCTGTAATGTTCATGTTAGACTGTGCTTGCATGATACAACAATAAACATCATTCCCAAGTCATACCACAAGTTTGATTTAAATAACAGTTATTTGAAGTAACAACACCAAAAGTTGTTTTCATCATGTGCATTTTTCTACTTTGTTTAGTACTGGAGGAAATTGAATTTATAATAAGCAAATTGTTTTATTCCTATTGAATCAATTACTCATATTTGAATTTATTGCAGAATTCAATATTTACTCACACAGAAAAATTAGAGAATCTGAAAGCAAATGTGAAATGGGACAAGGACGCGTTGCTGGCATGGGAGGAACACGTGGCAAGGGGAGAAGAGAACAACTTGCTGCTCGCAAGATATGCCATTGAAGATGAGAGCAGGGCCAAGGTATTGCCGTTAAAGCATAATGTGCCACTACAACTGTTGCACAAATTGTATATTTAAGCACTATAACAAGAAAAAGTTTTTAACTGATATTGCATTTGTATATTCTCGTATGTGTGTATTTTGTTTCAGTTCTTTAAAGGAAGTTGACATTGTTTCTCCTTTCTCTTTTTTCAGGAACTTGAACTAAACCGTCTGAGATTATGTAAAGAAGTGGACGAAAAAAATCGACTTCTCCATGAAATAATTGGTGATGTGGATTCACTAGAAAGAGTGCTGCAGCGAACAGCAGACCTGTTCAAGAAGACTCACAGTGAGAGGCAGGAGAGCATTGCACAGTGGGAAAATTCTGTACGAATCCTGCATCAGCGTGACCGTGACATTCACAATTTAATGCAAGTACGAATCTTCTGTTGATGGGATGGGGTACTGTAAGTCGAAAGTCATTAAACGACAAATATTATTTTTAATCTTTTCATTTTTAGTTGCTTGATGAGAGTCCCTGAAACTTGTTCTGTTAATATTATACAGAGTGTCCCAGCGAGGTTTGTGCCACCATGCGCCCCCACCAGGTAAACGAATCCTGCTCAAGGCCAAGGTCATTGCTCAGTGCGTGGCTGGCACAGACCTGACTGGGACACTCTGTATAAGGGGCTTTAATGAGATTTTTTATGGTAATGGTGATAATAATAGTAATAATAATAATAATAATAATAATAATAATAATAGCTCGAAATGAAAACGAATGAGAGGAGAAGAAAATGACAATAACAACAACAATAATGATAATAATAATATAATAATATTATTATTATTATTATTATTATTATTATTATTATTATTATTATTATTATTATTATTATTATTATTATTATTATTATTATTTTACTCCTTTTAATTTTGAGCTACACTGAATATATGTTAACATTGTAATTACTTTTGATGATTCCAATTGGTAAAGTACCAATACTTTTTCTTATAGTGCCAGTATTTCATTTTATGTGGAGGCCAGAAGAATTATTGTAATGCTGCAAAAAATTAATTTTGATAATTTTATAAGTTGATTAGTGTTGCCAACCCTTCCGTATTTCCCAGGAACTCCCGTATTTGCCCCTAATTTTTAACTGTCTCCAGGCTCCCGTATTATTCTTCTCGTCAAACATTTTTCTCCCTTTTTTTGCATAATGTAAAAATTTTTATTGTAAACATATGATTTTGCCGTGAATGATGATGATCGATCATATGATGAATTTTGTTCTTCATGAGATGCATTAAAATGTGCAGTCTTTATAGAAAGTAATATCTTTGAAAAATATTGGAGTGAAAGAGGCCAAATGACTTTATTGTCAAATGCCTGGCATTAGAAAACAACAACAGACAGTAATGCTTGCCAGAAATGGGTTTTAGTGCTCACCAGTCTAAAATCAAGCTGTGTTAATTTGTAAATTTAAAAAAAAAAAAAACTAGTTAGTTTTGTTCTAAACATACCAAGTTGTAATGCTCATACAAAGAGGGTGTTTCACCTCGTGAACAATAATTGGACAGATGTTCGAAACATGAGCATGACACATTTAATCAAATCAGAGCTGAAAAGTGCAGTCGACTTCAACTATTACGCAAGACAAAATCTGTCTCAAAATACTCTTAATTTAAGCCTAGCTGTCGAAGTGTAGAATAAAATTGTTTTTTTTAGTAACTGAACTGAATAATTTGCTATTTTATATGTGAAATTTTGTCGATTCCTTAGTCTCCCGTATTTTCTTAAAAAAAAGTTGGCAACCCTAAAGTTGATGCACAAGTAGTTTGACTCTGAATTTTAAATAAAGAAATAACTGCCTGAAATATGTGTGTAATTGTTACATATCGGCAGAGCTATAAGAAGGTTATAAACTAACGAATGTAGTTAAAATACGTTCATAAAACATTTCTGACTGTCTATTTTTTTCAGGAAATAGCCCTAATACGTGCAGAAGAACGACAGAAGTTGGAAACGTTGAGAGAGCACAAACAATTTTATGAGAACGAAGTGAAAAACAACAATGAGACTGATGCCCAGATCTCAGTAATCACTCGATCTTTGATTCAAAGGCGCGATGACTACAACAAATGTTGTAAACTTGTTGAAGAAATGACACAGGAAGTGAGTGATTCTTTATTAAATTACTCTGAATGGTGGCATGTTAACTGACATCGAAATTTTGTGTTACTTGTATTAATACACACACAGGGTGTTTTAAAATATATGGGATCCACGTCAGGAATGGATACAGAATGTATTAATATTTTTTTTAAGTTGATTTAATCTTATATTCGGAATTGCTTTAATTGTAATTTACAGTTATTTTTATGTTCCAGCAATAATATGTTTACTTCTTGAAAATGAGATACTTGGACCTCGACACCAGCTCTACAGCACCTCCTTTCCTCCACAATACTTTTGTTTTGGTTTCTGCACATGTACAATATGCTTATGATCAGCATTTCGCATTTTCTGTGTTATTTACAGATGATGTCGAATGATGTGCTCAATTTTCATAACACTCATTTATGTGTAGATAGAAATAAGTAACGATAATTTATTCGGTTTGGTATTCTCAATGGAAGTTGGACAGGACAGTCACACTTCAGATTTTAAGAAAATACTTAAACGAGTTTGCTGGGAAAATACACTGTAATTTTTTATTCTTTAAATAGATTTTATGAATTTTAATTAGGAGGGAAAGATATGTAGCTTATTATAGAAATACCTTTGGGGAGGCCGAGACGTAGATGGGAAGATAATATTAAAATGGATTTAAGGGAGGTAGGATGTGATGGTAGAGACTAAATTAATCTTACTCAGGATAGGGACCAATGGAGGGCTTATGTGAGGGCGGCAATGAACCTACGGGTTCCTTAAAAGCCAGTAAGTAAGTATTATAGAAAATACTGTATTTTAATTGTTCCTTCGATGTCACACTCTTATACAAGATCTATTTTGTGTAGGCAGTCATGTCATCTATTTGGCCTGGTTCAGATTATGCTTGCTTTCTGATTGTATTGTTAGATTCATGATGAATGTTTAGTGTCATATCATATTGTTTTAAAATGTCAGTAATATATTTATACGCCGGCACTAAAAAGCAAACCCCTCACCTCCCATGTATAATCAATTGCATTATACCTCTTACTCAAGTGAGGAATACATGGGCGGTAAATGACTTGTTTTTTTTTATCAACCGCTAAGGCTTGAGATACATCCTTTTCGAACCATACAGTTAGGTCCAATATTACTGCCTTTTTCGTCTTCCATTAAGAGCAACTATATCTGTTCGTCTGTTACTGCCATCCTCAGATATACAATGTACTTCTTCATGCACTTCAAGATTTTTATTTTTCCTTAAATGTGAGGCAATATAAGAACAAACACTATGATGACGTACATTGCGCAATAAATCTTCTTTAGGACATAATCCTAACACATGATCAAGAGTCTCAGTCGCCTCCTCATTATAAGGAATATACTAAGGATGGATAAAAAGTAATGGCAACAGTTCGATATTTCTGACATTGCTTTATTCACACAGTACAACACTTACGTACCTTCTATATAGTCGCCCCCCTTATTTATTACCTTTTGCCGAATGTTTGGAAGGCGTCGTACACCATCAGCGCGTCCATCTTTGTTGATGTTCCATATTGTCCGCCCTATAGCACGGATAAGTTCATCTCTGGTATTGTACGGAATCCCTCGCAGTGGTTCTTTTACTTTTGTGAAAAGATCGTAACCGCATGGACTCATATCGGGTGAGTACGGTGGATGTTCAGAATCTCCCATTGCCAGTGGTGCAAGACGTCCTTGACAGCAGCAGCGGTGTGACTCCTTGCATTATCATGAAAAATGATGGGATTCTGTACCACCAAATGGCGTCGTTTTCTCCTGAGGGCTGGACGAAGGTGGTGGTGCAGGAACCGCATTTGCCGTCTGCCTTGGAGGTACAGCATGGTGCAGTATTACCCCATCAATGTCATACGTCACAATGAACATCACCTTCACAGCACTTTGTGTAGAGCGCACTTTCTTCGAACGAGAAGAACCTGGATGCTTCCATTCATTTGATTGACGTTTCAAGTTTGGTTGGTTCGTATGAGCGAGCCCAGGTTTCGTCCATAGCAATCATTCGTCCAAGGAAGTCGTCATCTTTCCTTTGGTACCAGTCCAACAAGGCCTGTGCGACTGCATAGCGGTGCCATTGTTAAACCTCGGAAATTTCATGGGGTATCCAACGCCCTGTAATTTTGCGGTAACCCAGAATGTCTTGCAGAATGTGGAGCACAGTTTTGTGACATACTCCGACTTCCGCTGCTAACTCTCACGCAGTCCATCGGCGATCAGCATCCAAAGGGAAGCAAAGAGTTGAACTGTGTTGTCCTCCACGCGGAGTCGTCCTATATGGAGGTTGTTCTGAACGGCATTCCCTGCCTTCGCGGAACGTTTTAACCCATCGTGCCACTGTGCGATATGGTAATGCTGCATCGGCACATGCTTCACGCAGTCCCTGAAAACATTCTTGTGCACTACGACCTCGTGTCACTTCAATTTTGATCCAGGAACGTTGCTCTAGTTTTGTAAACGTGGTCATAGGGTGCTCGCACTATCCCTATGAAAGTCAACATTCTACACACTGCAGTAGATTGACAGAGTACCGTCACCGCTGGTTGCACTAACTCATCTAACAGTCCTTGTTCATGTCCACACAGCTGGCAGATCTCGAACGCACCATCGTCATGTGACAGCAGTGTTGCCATAACTTTTTATCCAACCTATGTATAACACTTATTTTGGTTTGAAAGTTTGGATTTCTATTCTATTCGACGTCTCAGGTATCTGTATAACTTCAATGTTAAAACTTTGTTCTGTTTTGATGTTTTCACACCCTTTATGCTTAATTTTCAAGCTGGCAAGAGTGCGGCGCACATTGGCTGCAACAGCATTACGTGTAGAAAACCATCGTGCAAGAAATATATCACTGAGTAAGGACATAAAAGCCAAGAAGAGTCGCATTATAGAAATGTCTGCCGTGGTCCACAACACACAGAAACGCTTGGATCAGGTTACAGAGAACACAACATCTGCTGCAGAGAGAGCAAGACATTTAGAAGAAATGATTCAGGTAAAATGTTATTTTAACGTCTTCTTTCTCGTCCTGTCCATGACAACCTCTTGAAAGTCTCTAGTCCATTAGATATCTTGCTTTTCATGGTAAGGGCGTGTGCACATCCACACACATACCCGCATGCACTGTAATCTAGCAGTTACCGTGAGCAGGGGCGGATGCAAGGGGGGGGGGATTAAGGGGATATATCCCCTCCCGAAATTTTGAGAAAAATACGAAACAAGAAACAAAAATAATATTAATTTTAATTCGTGAATGTACATAGGAATTAGAGAGTTTTCCACGTAAATTCTCTTTGCTAAAATGTTAAATTCCAAGAAATGCAGGAAGACAAACACAGCGTTCTCACTTCACGACAGAGAGTCATGAAGAGTATTTTAGGCTTTTAATTTTTTCTTCTCTTCTTAGACCATTTCATTAGTCGGCTCAAGGATAGGTTTTTAAATCATAAGGGAATCCTAAAGTCCATACAAACTTTGCTGCCTAAAAACATAGTGCGAGCATCAGATGAAGATTTAGAAACTGCTGTTGAGGCTGTAGTAAATCAGTGGCCCAATGATGTTGATGCATCACCAGAGTCTTTCTTCAATGAATTGAGGATGCAGAGAAGAAATTTCCTTGATCAGAAAAATCTTCACCTAATGCCTACTGATTTTATATCATCTTTGAACAGGTGCAATGAAATTATTTTTCCCTGCACTCACAAGGTGCTGAAACTTTTCTGCACATTGCCTGTAACTACAGCAACACCAGAACGGTCGTTCTCAACTTTGCGGTATTTGAAGACTTAATTGAGGAGCACGATGAGAGTAGACAGATTAAATGGACTGGCCTTGATGTACGTATATACATAAAAATGTAGCAGTAAAAGCTCATGAAGTACTGGATGAACTGTCTAAGAAGCCTCTTCGCCTTCTTCTGTAAATGTCATTCTTTCATTGTTTTTGTATTGCAGTCATTTTAAATGTTAAAATTAAAAAATTATGGTTTATTTAACAATGCTCGCAGTTGCTGAGGTTATATCAGTGTCGCTGGTGTGCCGGAATTTTTTCCCTCAGGACTTCTTTTACATGCCAGTAAATCGACTGATATGAGGCCTGTCGTGTATAAATACACTTAAATGCCATCGAGCTAGGTTGGGGTAGAACCTGCAACTTCGAGCACAGAAGGCTATACCGACTACGCTACTCAGGCCAACTTGTAAATGTTTGACTTGGAAACGAATTGTGAGTATATAAACTTATTTCTCATTACTCCATTTTTACTATCGCCACAAATCCCTCCCCGAAGAAAAATCCTGCGTCCGCCCCTGACCGTGAGGTTCGTGTCTTGAAATTCACCCAAGGGTGGTGTATTTTAAAATATGATAAAACCCTTAGCTTAAGGCCGCACAGCAGTTAGTCAGGCCACTTAGTTGTACTTTTGTGAAAAACATTCTTTAATCTTAAATAGTACAAATTTTGTGCAAAAAATATTTGTTGTTTTCAGTGTGAAGAGAAGACAGTGGATATAGTGATCAAAGATACAGAAAGACTGAATGAGTTGTTATTTCGAACACAGCGAGAATTGAATAACCTTAAGAAACAAGAAGAACAGCAACAGATTGATATTCGCTGTCTGGAATCAGCAAAGTCTCAAATTTCCTCTCGCATACAGCAACAAGGGAAAGAGCTTTCGCGTCAGAAGGAAATCATTTACAACAAGGTATGTATTATTGCACTTGTTTGGTAAGAGTTTCAAAGACAAGTTTTCATAAAAATGTTCCTGAAAGTAATTAACAAAAAATAAAATTGTGGTAGCTGAATACAAACGAAATAAATATATTTTTGTCAGTATAACTGAAAGCAATGGCTTTGTATGAAATGAAAGTAATAAAAATTGGTACCGGTACATTTTAAAAATTAAATCTTACTTTCACACCTATGCATTTAAGTTTTCATAAATATAACAACTACATATTATTATTTTATCTCTTCTACAAAATAATTGCGAAGTAAGAGAATAGTGATTGGATGCTGTTAATAGTAATTTACGCGCAATTCCAACATACAGGCCGCATTCATAGACATTTTTAGCGCTGGCTTCCGGTGGATGATCAGCGTTTTTCGTATTCATAAACCAGTGTTAGGGATAGGATATGATTTTAATTCTGTACAAGTAACTAGTGGATAGCCGGGGCTAGCTTAGTACACTCGTAGTGCGTGCTGCGAAATGTCTATGAATTAGATTAGATTAGATTAAATCTTTATTAGCCGAATAGAATTACAAGCATTCATGGCGTCGTCAGTACACAAGAAAAATGACATAACATACAATATAATACAAAAATAGACATCATTCTAAATAAATTTAACAGTTTAATATTAAGTGACATGCAAAAAAAAGAGAATATATATATATATATATATATATATATATATATATATATATATATATATATATATATATATATATATATAGGACAAGCTTGATCTTCAGTCTCCACTGTTCTATCTAGTATCTTCTCTTTTTGCTTTTCCCTGTCTTTTCTTCAACTCTGAGTTACCTGAAACATAAATGGTCAAGGGCAGTATCAAGAAACGTTAAATTCTAAAATTTTAAATTTAGGTATTCATTTGTGCAAAATGGCATATGTGTTAATAAAATGTTCTTTACGGCCCACACAGTTTAATTTTTTACATAAATAAATCAACCTAAAAAGTAAATATTGTAGAGCCAGGGGAATAAGGACTCCGACCCCAAAGACCCACCTAATAGGTACCCATAATAATAATAATAATAATAATAATAATAATAATAATAATAATAATAATAATAATAATAATGATGATGATGATGATAATAATAATAATGGCGGTGCACAACTTATAATCACTAGATTGTCACCAACATGCCTGGGTTAAATCCCAAATCTCTCTGCAGTGCATATGAAGAGAAGCCATATGTCATTGTTGGTAGTAATTCGTCCGTCAGATGGGGATGTTAAGCATGGCAGCTCCCTTGGTGCTATTTGACAGGAGTAGGTTACGTGCTGGCACCAGGTTTCCCCTTCTCCCTTCCACATCTTTATCATCATCACTCATTCCAGACACTGCACTTACACGAACACTTACAAATACACTCACCCTAGTACATGACATAATTCTCTACTGATACACATCATGTAGATCTACAGTGTGGCCCACCGAAGTGTTGTACAACTAGAAAAATGGGTCCCAGTCCTGCCATCTATCCGCAATATGCGGAACCCGAATCACGTAAAGTGAAATGGGTAGACATTGGATGGATACATACACAATAATAAATAACAATAATAATAAATTAATAATAACAATAATAATAATAATAATAATAATAATATTAATAATAATAATAATAATAATAATAATAATAATAATAATAATAATAATAATAATAAAGAAAAATGTACTATAAGTGACATTGATATAAATACAGTGCAATCAATATAAAATGTATGATTTGAGGCTTTCTCGGCATTGGTTCGCTAATATGTTTTCGCGGGATATCAGCCGAGTTAAAATTTTGGAATGTTCCAAGCTTTCAACTGCTATCTCTGCAGTCATCTTCAGGGAAGTTGTGTCTGGACAGAAAGTCGTGGGTTATATAGATATTAGGCTGTCTCAAGTGATATGGGATTGGTTGGCGGATCTGCCAATCCGGGGCCGGAAATTATAATTCCTCGTAAGACATTCCAAAATTTTAACTCGGCTGATATCCCGCGAAAACATATTAGCGAATCAATATAAAACTTTACCATTTTAAGGAGTTATAATTTTTCTTTGAGAGTTAATGAAAACTTAAAATTGAATATTGTATTACAATCTCTGTTGTTCTGGGAGAATTTGTATTGCTATCCTTGGCCGATTGACGCCCATTGTTGATACTGATATTGGCTATGTCGAAGTGAGTACTGCATGTTTGCGATATTATGGCAAACTAATCACTACATAAATTACATAACACAGAACTGCATGCATTTTATTCATCACCTGACATAATTAGGAACATCCAGACGTTTGGGATGGGCAGGGCATGTACCACATATGGGTGAATCCAGGAATCCATATAGTGTGTTAGTTGGGAGGCCAGAGGGAATAAAACCTTTGAGGAGGCCGAAACGTAGATTGTAGAATAATATTAAAATGGATTTGAGGGAGGTGGGATATGGTTGTAGAGACTGGATTAATCTTGCTTAGGATAGATGGCAGGCTTATGGGAAGGCGGCAATGAACCTGCGGGTTCCTTAAAAGCCATAAGTAAGTAAGTAATCAGTACATACGCTCTGCAATAATAGCCAATATCAGTATCAACAACAGTTGACAATCATGCCAAGAGTGCCAATATAAATTCTCTCAGAACCACAGAGATCATAATATTCAATTTCAAGTTTATACTAACTCCTAAAGAGAAATTATGACTCATTAAAATGGTAACGGTTTATATGGATCACCCTGTATTTACATGTGAACGAAGCCCAACCATGGTCTATTCAGTAAGCTGCCGATTTCGTACTATAAGGTCTATGTTGAACAAAACAACTGTGAAGGTATCTTCTCTGATTACTTCAACTGCCCCTGTCAGTCATATCCTGTTGTTTAAGAATAGAAATTGACATAATTTGTTACATTATGATAACCTCTGCATGATCTGTACAAGGATATACCCCCCCCCCCCCCCCGTGGAGTGAGTAATATCTAAATTTAATGTTATGTGAAACAAAGGAAGTTTCTTTTCAATACACTGTGACCTTGAAAATGGGTCACAGTCCTGCCATCTGTCCGCAATATGCGAAATCCGAATCACGTAAGTGAAGTGGGTAGGCATTGGATACATACAAACATATATCAATACACTGTGAATGATACTTTGCACATAGGCGTAGTTATGTGATGTGCCCGTGCACACTCAAGCCTACATCAGCAAAAGTTTAACTACTTTCTTAAATATTCTTTTATATCTCGGCATAAGCTTGTATTTTCGATAGTGTTTTATTATTTCACAGAAATATCTTTCTTTGTCGGAAATTGCTACTTTTCATATGTTATTTGGTAAAACCAGTACACATGGAATGTTGCGGAGAGGAGGGGAAGGTTTAGCACATCCATATGAAAAGTTCTGACTATGCCTGTTTCAGAGAAGGAAGTCGAGCCATACAATATTAGCGGTTAAGTTGCAATGTCAATAAAATGTAACAAAGTTTTCACATTGGACACTCTCATAAAACTAATCCAATTCTGTTAAGAAAAGTTAGTCAGAGATATAGTGGAACAAAGTAACATGTGTGGTTCAGTTGTTCGGATTGTATGGATTGCATTGAATTGATTTGGGTTGTCTTACTTGGACAGGAATTCGAGGCTCAGATGATTGAAGCTCGTATCAACCGTCTGACTGGTGCCGACCTAGACTATGAAGTGGAGGAAGCTAACGAGAAGAAGATAGCTGAGCTGGAGAAGACACTCAGCGAGAAAACAGCAACTTTCAATCTGCTAACAGGGCAAAATAAGAAACTTGAGGTAGGCAGACAAAGATGATGTACAGGGTGATTCAGAACTTATGTTATAGAAGATTGTGTTAGATAGAGGATACTAAAACATTTTTCATTAATCAATGTGTGTCCTATCTCTCATCAGTACGGTGCTGCACTTGTTTTAGTGTTATGACTGTTTGCCACATTGTGATTATTTGTTGTTCCTAAGTGCATTGATTCATCATTGTCTGTTGTTTTTAGGTTCAGTCGTCAGAGAGTCAACATTAAAAAAGTGGAGCGTTAGGGCCTGAGAGAACTAGCAAATGTACATTTGGTTTTTGCATCAATGCGCAGTGATAACCCAGTTCGCAAGTTATGTGTTGTTCATCGATGAAGGAACTTTCACTCGGGATGGTATTTTTAACACACACAAGCAGCACATTTGGGAGCAGATAAATCTATCTTCCATTGCAGTCAGATCTCATCTAGTGCGATTTAGTGTCAATGAGTGGTGTGGCATCATTAGCAACACACTACTCGGTCCACTTAACATGCCAAATCGCTTGAGGGGAGAAAATTACAGGGACTTTTTCGAAAATATCTTGCCCATATTATTGGAAGGGGTACCGCTTGCAATATGCACCTGGATATGGTTCCAGCATGATGGGGCTCTTGCACACTTCAGTCTTGTGGCAAGGCAATAGCTGATGGCAACATTTGGTGATGGATTGGTTATCAAGTTCCCGTCCCATGGCCAGCAACATCATCAATCTTAATCCACTTGACTTCTGGTGGGGACATCTGGAAACCTTTGTGTATGCCATATCTGTAGACCATGTCGATGATCTTCTTTCACGGATTCTCAATGCCTGTAACACCATACATACTACACCTGGCATATTTGAACAAGTGTGGCAGTCAATGCTTCGACGATGCCAGTATTGTTTACAAGAAAGGGGACTTCAGTTTGAAGCTTTTCTGTAATGCACAAGTTGTCAAGCGTCATTGTCTGTTGTTTTTTAATTGAAAGCTTAGTCATCAAAGAGTGAAGCCAGGGTCTTTGAATGATTGATTGCCTACCAGCCACAACAATGAAACATGTGTAGCGTCGTACTGGTGTGAGATAACACACCCATTATTTAATGAAAAATGTTTAAATAATTGATTAAATGGCGATCTTACTCGTGTTAATTGTGTAAGCATGTGCGACTTACAGCTGTTTCGGTGCTTCTTCACACCATCCTCAGAGTCTACTAGATCTCGGAGTCATCTCGAACTTCGCTGCCTGTTGTGTGGGTGTGTTCGATTGTTGAAATGTGGTATCAAATAGTGTGTGTGTTCTGAAATTGATCCGTGTGTTGAGAATTTGATCCGGGTGTGTTTTAGTGTGTCTGTATATTTCATATTGTTCTAGTATGTTGAGGTTTTGGTTTTTAGGTTGTATGTGTAGGATTTCCATGTCTGTAGTTATGTTATTGTATGTGTGGTTAACATTAGTTATGTGTTTGGCATATGTAGATGTATTGTGTCCTCTGGTTATTGCTTTAATGTGTTACATCTACATCTACACCTACATATGCCGAACACATAACTAATGCTAACCACACATACAATAACATAAATACAGACATGGAAATCCTACACATACAACCCAAAAACCAAAAATTCAACACACTAGAACAATATGAAATATACAGACACACTAAAACACACCCTGATCAAATTCTCAACACACAGATCGATTTCAGAACACACACACTATTTGACACCACATTTCAACACTTTTCAACAATCGAACACACCCACACAACAGGCACTGAAGTTCGAGATGACGCCGAAATCTAGTAGGCTCTGAGGATGGTGTGAAGAAGCACCGAAACAGCTGTAAGCCGCACATGCTTACACAATTAACACAAGTAAGATCGCCATTTAATCAATTATTTATATTCAAGTGTTAAAAGTAGTGTACGAAAGATTCAACATGGAAAAATGTTTGTTTTAGTACCTCTATCTACTGTATTCTTTTGTAACATAAGTTCTGAATCACTCTGTATAGTTTGTGTCGTCGTCGTCATCATCATCACAATCATTGCACCAATATCATCATCATCATCATCATCATCATCATCATCATCATCACTGTTGTCTTTATTATTATCTTTGTACTTGTCAATATTTCCATCATTGTTATGAATCCTGACATCGTTGTCATCGCTGTCACCATTTTTATTCATTTCATATCATTGCCATCATCACATTGCCATCGTCATCATTATTGTCACTATCATTATCGCCCCATCACCACCACCACCATCATCATCAATAAAACTTTCCAAGATTGGACCTTGGCTTGTGTTTCACATTCACACTGTAGAAACTCATATGTCTCGTGTTCTTTGTTTGTTTCCTAAGATTCGTGACACCAGCGAATAGGGATTATAAAGAATGGACACTGAGCGAATTTGCGTGTATTTTGTTTCTCTGTGTGCCAGCAGTTAATTCTACTTTCAAGCGCTAGAGGTTAGTGTAATCGAGCATAGGCTAAGATAATAATTGAGAATAGAGTTGAGACACAGGATTCAAACATCGCCTATACCTTATTGCATAATCCAGTAACGCTTTGCTTCAAATAAATTCAAGTTAACAGCTTTTTCTTATTTCTCAGTGACGAACTAGTTGTAATAATAATTTTTTATATTTCAGATATAATAAATTGTATTATAAAATTAAGTATCAAATTCGTTTAATATTTGTATATAATATAATATATATTTTTTAATCCAATGCCACCAGGTTGTCTTTTCGACATTTCTGGTCTTCTCTCCTGGCCGTGGCTTAGTTGTAACCCACTTTTGAGGTTGGAGCGCCTGGAAGGCGGAGTTACATTACTCCGATGATGTGATAGGATGATTATGATAATGTGGTGCCAGGAGAGGTCTTAAATCTAAACTTAACCTAAATTCCAGACCATGGACGAAAACAGGAATAATCCCCTTTAAGGAAAAATTCCTGTGCTCTAACCAGGAATCGAATGTAATATAATATAGGTATATGGTTTTACTTCTCGTAAGAGTTTTGTTTTTCCATTTTCAGTGCTATCAAATCATTACATATTTTAATTGTTGTTGGGGTCAACGTCTCAACTCTCATTATAAAGTTAATGACGGAATTATTATTTTATGGATCCAATTTATTTTATTTGAGTACATAATGTACCTAGATGTATTAATTATATGTGCTGTATTTCCGCTGTGTCGACTGCTAGCTGGTGTGATGTCAGTGCCAACTCTAGGGAGAAAGCAGAATCTCACGCTTTAGCTGGCTTGAAGGTCATTGAAATAAGTCTGACTACATCAAAGGTACCAATGCGGAGTGTCCATTCTTTATAATCCCTATTCGCTGGTGACACTGTGTGTACAGTAATGAATTAATCTCTAAAATGTCTTGAAATGGCTGTTTTGATCCAATAAATTAGGAGAGGATGCAGGGCCTGACCAAGACACTTGCAAGAGACGCAGCCGAACTAGAGAAGCTCGTAAACAAGAAAGAGGACCAGGTATTAATGACAGATGGAGGACAGAAGCAGCTCGAAATCAAAAAGGCCCACCTCCAGGAGAGTCAAGTGGAGGAAAATATCTTGCGTCTCAGAATAAACCAGGCTGAGAAAGCTATCGCACGTGAAGGAGATATGGTTTACTCTCTGGAAAAGCAGAAGCTGGATCTGGAATCTGTAAGTGGCTACATTCTACATAGGCCTACTGTGACAACGTTTAAATTAGATATTATACATTCAGTGTGGCTCTCTTGTATGCTGCAGGCTATGAAGGAGCGGGAAGTGGAGATTGTAGTGCACAAAGACGTTCTCTTGGTGCACAAACGAAAATTAAACGAGGAGAAATCTAGTCTAATTTCTGGTATCAAAGCCAATGAAATCAAGATCGACCAACTACAGAAGAAGTATGATATTGTGATGAGCTCACTTGGACAGTCAGAAGACGGGGAGCCTCTTTCAGTTACTTATTTCAAAATAAAGGTATCGTAAGTAACAATTAGAAGCACAGTGCAGCTTATTCTGGACTTTATTATGCAAATTATACAGGTCTACTACAAAAGAATCATTCATTTTCAAACTGCAATATTTTCCAAAGTATTACTCGTACAACAGTGAGTTGTTGTTGTTGTTTTCTAATGCCAGGCGTTTGACAATAAAGTCATTTGACTTCTTGCACTCCAATATTTTTCAAAGATATTATCATGACCAGCCAATGAAGCACAGATTTTGAGGTGTTCCGAACCCATTTCTTGGTTTGAGTTGCACAATGGGCAGTTAGGGGACTTATATATTCCAATTCTATGCAGGTGTTTAGCCAAACAATCATGGCCTGTTGCCAATCTAAATGCAGCTACAGACGATTTTCGTAGTAAATCGGGAATTAACTGTGGATTTTGATGCAGAGAGTTCCATTTTTTCCCTTGGGATTGTGTTATCAAATTTTGTTTGTATGAGTGTAAGTATGTAGATTTAATAAATCATTTCACAGAGTAATACGTAGATTTAGTAACAGGTCTGTAAGTAGCAGTGCTGCCCTTCTTTGCTAAAGCATCCGCATTCTCGTTTCCCAGGATTCCACAATGGGATGGTATCCATTGGAATACAATTCTTTTATTGAGTGATATTAATTGAGAGAGCATTTTAGTTATTTCTGCTGTTTGAGATGAAGGTGTGTGATGAGTGATACAATGAGTGATACATCAAAGGAACCCTACACGCAACACATTTATTCCCACACTTTACAAAATAATGTTCTATGTGTGCCTCTCTGTTGACACGACATACGTCCAGGCGATAGTCCAATTCGTTCCACACATTGTGTAGTGTTATTCTGTCAATAGCCATTACTGCATTATTGATGCGCTTCCTCAGCTGTACCAGTGTTTGTGGCAGTGGAGGTACGTAAACGCGGCCCTTAATGTACCCCCAAAGGTAGAAGTCACATGATGTTAGGTCTGGTGACCTGGGGAGCCAAGGGAATAGAGCTTGGTCATCTGCACCAACATGCCCTTGAATTGCCGATACCGCTGCAAAATGCCCTGTTTACATGGCGGTTCATGTCCATATTCTCGTCTGAATTCGCGTTGCACTGTTATAACAGACGTACATCTCGCTTATTCCAACACACAAAAACGCTTTTCTTGTTTTGTCATCATTTTGTGCAGGCACTACACTTGTGCTGCTAACTGGTGTACACAATGCAAACCAGGTGCGTTTCCGGTTCTTTTGATGTATCACTCATTGTTGTGCTAGTAATACTTTGGAGAATATACAGTCTGAAAACGAATGATTCTTTTGTAGTAGCCCCGTATGTAAAAAAATCAATTTTGTGCCAAGTTTTAAAGGGAGAGAGGAATGAAGACTTGTTAATGAGAAGGGATTTTCTTCTGTAATTAAAATAGAGGAGGGTGGGGACATATACAGAATTTTCTATCAACTTTGCATTATGATTATGATTATGATTATGATTATTATTATTATTATTATTATTATTATTATTATTATTATTATTATTATTATTATTATTATCAGCCACCAACGTGGCTCATTAAGTTAAGGCGCTTGCCTGCCGGTGTGAAGTTGTGCTCGGGCGCAGGTTCTATCCCCGCTTGGGCTGATTACCTTGTTGGATTTTTTCCGAGGTTTTCCCCAACCGCAAGGTGAATGCCAGGTAATCTATGGCGAATCCTCGGCCTCATCTCACCAAATACCATCTCGCTATCAGCATTCTCATCGACGCTAAATAACCTCGTAGTTGATACAGTGTTGTTAACAACCAACTACAAAAATTATTATTATTATTATTATTATTATTATTATTATTATTATTATTATTATTATTATTTTTATAAATACAAAGACAGATTTAGGCTAGACAGAGATAGTGCCGTGTGTTTAGTTGAATTTATTGGCAGCAATTTTATTTACATCCTGCGACTAATAGAAGCTTTCCACATTCTCCTCTTCATCCTATTTTAATAACATTACGCTTTTATGCCACACGTTCATAACAGATTGTTGTTGGCGATTGCATGTACATCCATAACAGTACAATTTGTAGAGTAATTAAAAATATACTAGTAACTCACGAAATCGCAAGTTTTTAGGTGTACATAAAAATGTCTGAATCAAAAAACGAAATGCTAAGAGTAAAGGAAGGTTTCTCTTTTTATTGATGGATTTCCTAATACGGTCAACCCTCTTGATAATGAGGCTCCTCCTTTACTCACATTACTTTAGAACGGCCCCCTGGCCTAAGCTAGAAGTTACTCATCTATTCTGTAATTAAAGTAAAAATATTAACAATGAAAGAGTAATGGAACAGAGAAAAATTCTCTCCGGCGCCGGGATTTGAACCCGGGTTTTCAGCTCTATGTGCTGATGCTTTATCCACTAAGCCACACCGGATACAACTCCGATGCTGGTTAGAATCGTCTCAGATTAAGCTCCAACTCTTGGGTTCCCTCTAGTGGCCGCCCTCTGCACTACATCATAGATGTCTATGAACGCAGGATCGAAGTACACACATGTGCTGAGGTGCACTCAATATGAGTGACTAGTTGGCCGGGATCCGACGGAATAAGCGCCGTCTTAAATCACGAAGTGATTTACGCATATCATATATATTATTTTAATGTACCGAAGTACATATGATATTTCCATGCAGATATTCTGTGTCATCATACGATGAAAGAGTAATGGAATGGAGAAAAATTCTCTCCGGCGCCGGGATTTGAACCCAGGTTTTCAGCTCTACGTGCTGATGCTTTATCCACTAAGCCACACTGGATACAACTCCGACGCCGGTTAGAATCGTCTCAGATTAAGCTCCAACTCTTGGGTTCCCTCTAGTGGCCGCCCTCTGCACTACGTCATAGATGTCTATGAACGCAGGATCGAAGTCCACACATGTGCTGAGGTGCACTCAATATGAGTGACTAGTTGGCCGGGATCCGACGGAATAAGCGCCGTCTTAAATCACGAAGTGATTTACGCATATCATATATATTATTTTAATGTACCGAAGTACATATGATATTTCCATGCAGATATTCTGTGTCATCATACGATGAAAGAGTAATGGAATGGAGAAAAATTCTCTCCGGCGCCGGGATTTGAACCCGGGTTTTCAGCTCTACGTGCTGATGCTTTATCCACTAAGCCACACCGGATACAACTCCGACGCCGGTTAGAATCGTCTCAGATTAAGCTCCAACTCTTGGGTTCCCTCTAGTGGCCGCCCTCTGCACTACGTCATAGATGTCTATGAACGCAGGACCGAAGTCCACTCTTTCATCGTATGATGACGCAGAATATCTGCATGTAAATATCATATGTACTTCGGTACATTAAAATAATATATATGATATGCATAAATCACTTCGTGATGAAGTGATTTAAGACGGCGCTTATTCCGTCGGATCCCAGCCAACTAGTCACTCATATCGAGTGCACCTCAGCACATGTGTGGACTTCGGTCCTGCGTTCATAGACATCTATGACGTAGTGCAGAGGGCGGCCACTAGAGGGAACCCAAGAGCTGGAGCTTAATCTGAGACGATTCTAACTGGCGTCGGAGTTGTATCCGGTGTGGCTTAGTGGATAAAGCATCAGCACATAGAGCTGAAAACCCGGGTTCAAATCCTGGCGCCGGAGAGAATTTTTCTCGTTCCATTACTCTTTCATCGTATGATGACGCAGAATATCTGCATGGAAATATCATATGTACTTCGGTACATTAAAATAATATATAAAAATATTAATTTTAGGACCCATATTTATTACAATTTTTTATTTTTATGATTACCGCCTATCAGCGTATTGAATGCTCTTTCTTTTTTAATAGAAATTACATTCAATAGGTATCTCTTATGGTCTTGATAAACAAGTACTTATATCTTGAAAGATATTAATATTAGAACCCATGTTTATTAGACTTTCTGTCTTGTTTTGATGAATACTACCACCTCTCAAAATATTGAATTTTTTCTAACACCCTCTATACATTATTATTATTATTATTATTATTATTACTACTACTACTACTACTACTGTTGTTGTTGTTGTTGCCACTTATTTCAGAGTGCACAAGAAAAATATGAACTTCAACAAGAAGGTGATGAATTGGATGCCAAAATAAGGAAAGCAGAAAAAGAAATTTTAGCTATGGAAAACACGCTTAAGGTTGTAAATGCAGCAAATGACACATATAGAAGAAACTTATCAGCAGTGGATGAACAAAGTAAGGATATAGTAAAATTAATCTGATTAGTTTATATCCTCATATTAACAGTCATTTAATTTCAAGCACATACTGATATAATGAAACCCTATGAATTTCGGGAATACTATTAACTACTACTACTACTGCTGCTGCCGCTGCCACTGCTGCTGCCGCTGCTTAAATGCAATAATGTGTTGGCGACACAGTATGTTTAAAGTTTTATCCCTCATGTCATGTAAACCCCTTGTGTCATTAAATAAAACGTCAACAATGAAAATTAGGTGCAGGTGATAGTAAATTAAAACATTGTTACATTATATTCTGTTTAATTTGTACTTTTCTTCACAAAACATGTTAAAAAAGTCCACTGTCAACTTCAGTCTACTTTGCAGTTCTTGCAGACAGCTGCTGTGTTACTGATCTGAGCTGATTTGAACATTCCCTTACTTGAGCAAAAACATGTAACATGCGAGCCAGAAGAGTCCACTTTGCACTTGTAGACTTCCCTCTTAAGTCAACTCCATGCACAGTAATCCAATGTAGTAATGTCGGGTGACCTCGGTGGCCAAGAAATGACTCCACCTCTACCGATGCAACACCCAGGATACGTTTTATTGATCCTACTATATCGTAATGTCGTTTTGGTTGTGTCCGCATATTAGTGCTGATGAAGGACATGAGACTGACTCCCGTAGTTTTCAAACAGCTGTATGTCAGATTCTGTTAAGAACAGGGCATATGTTCATAGAAACTTTTTTGTTCAGAATAACCAATATTATCATCCCTCACACCATGTACTTTTCCTCCTGACTCACCCTGTATACGTGAATACTCCGCGCATTATTTCAAACACAACTTACAGTAATTTTTTTTTCCTCTCTCCTAAAATTAGGATGCGCGGATTATTCGATGGCGCAGAGTATTCGCTTATATATGGTATATTGAGTAACTTCCCTGCATTGAATTTTGGGCAAACACTGTCTACATTGTCTCCCCTGTTGCTGTACTGTTATTATGAAACTGAATTATTATTATTTTTCAGGTGACGAATATAAAAAGAAGACAGAGCTCGACTCTCAATATTACTCTGTTATTGGCACACTCAAGGAACGAAAATCTCAACTCAATGACCTAAATAAGCAAGCAGAGGTAAAAAACGAGTTCAGGTTTTCATTCGACACACTTCCTTAATATTGTTTAATAACTACCATTTAGAATTTTGTTTTGACATGCCCTAGTGCCTTATCAACACAGTATATTGTAATAAATTGTATGCTAATGGGACACTTCGTATTGTGTGGAATTTGTATTTTCCTGTTTTTCAGATTCTGGAACAATCACTGCGAGAAATTACGATAACAGAGGATGAACTGAAAGCTGTGTGGCGGAACAACGATCAAGAAGCTAATGATCTAGAGAAAGATCTGAGAGACCAAACTGACAAACTTCAACGTGCTGAAAAGCAGCTTCGAAAAACAGTTAGAGAATTAAAATCTATGAGTCAATCCAAGCTTACACCATTGGAAGAGGTACATTTTCATACAGTTTATTTTTAACTTAATAAACAGGACTATTCTCAGAAATTTTTAAGGAGCACATCACAGGAAGTGAGTGCAATGCTGTAACAATAAATTCAAGATCTATCGTAGGTAATGTGAAGTACGAGAATTTAGAATTAGTGGCTGGTATGCGACGTAAGGAAAAGTAATTATACATAAAGACTGTAAAGAGCACCTTGTAGTGATTATTTATATTTTCAATATTAGTTAAACACTAGTATCTCTAGTAGATTTTATTTATTTATTTATTTATTTATTTATTCATTTATTTCTTCATTTATTTATTTATTTATTTATTTATAAATTTATTTATTTATTCATTAATTTATGTATGTATTTATTCATTTATGTATGTATTTATTGTATTTATTCGTTTATGTATGTATGTATTTATTTATTCACTTATGTATGTATTTATTGTATTTATTCGTTTATGTATGTATTTATTCGTTTATGTATGTATGTATTCGTTTATGTATGTATTTATTCGTTTATGTATGTATTTATTCGTTTATGTATGTATTTATTCGTTTATGTACGTATGTATTCGTTTATATATGTATTTATTCGTTTATGTATGTATTTATTCGTTTATGTATGTATTTATTCGTTTATGTATGTATTTATTCGTTTATGTACGTATGTATTCGTTTATGTATGTATGTATTCGTTTATGTATGTATTTATTCGTTTATGTACGTATGTATTCGTTTATGTATGTATTTATTCGTTTATGTATGTATTTATTCGTTTATGTATGTATGTTTCGTTTATGTATGTATTTATTCATTTTTGTATGTATTTATTCGTTTATGTATGTATGTATTTATTCGTTTATGTATGTATTTATTCGTTTATGTATGTATTTATTCACTCATGTATGTATTTATTCATTTATGTATGTATTTATTCATTTATGTATGCATTTATTCATTTATGTATGTATTTATTCATTTAAGTACGTATTTATTCATTTATTTATTCATTCATTTATTTATTTGTTTATTTGAGGTTGAATTGCTTTGAGCTGGTTGGGTTGGATTAGATGGGCGGGATTGAGTGGAGGTTGGATTGCTTTGGGCTGATTGGATTGGGTTAGATGGGCAGGATTGAGTGGACGTTGGATTGCTGTGAACTGGTTGGGTCGGATTAGATGGGCGGGATTGATTGGAGTTTGGATTGGGTTTGTTGTAATGCCTCCAGATCTGATCAACTAAACCTTCATGTATTCGATTAATCATATACGAGATGGGAGCATCTATAAGCCAGAATACTTTATCCCCAATGGTAGGATAGTAGGCGAGAATGATAACCAGTGGAATTTTTACGTTGGTCAGAAACAGCTGATAAATTTTACATGGAATCCTCTGTCATTCATGCGCAGAGCTCTCTTATGTGCCCAAAATCTACGACATAAGGCCTTCAGTTTCATCTTCTCTTCTAAAGGAAGCCATATTAAGGATTTTTATTGCCTCTACTTTAGCTGTGTTTGAACTCACCACGTATGCAACGAATAGTTGGTTGATTGCAGAAGGACATAGCATTGCGCGAGTTGCAAGAGCAGAACCAGAGCGCCCTGCAGCAGCTGGCCGAGCTGGTGGCACGCCACATTGAGGCGGGGCCTGTGGTGACGCGCTACCTCGAAGAGAAGGGTCTGTCCCTACCCATGAGCCGCAGTCCTGGTGGAACTCTCACCTGTGTGTCCTCTCGAGAATGCATGCGTCATGCACAGTCAACGAAGTCTCAGCCATCCAGCAGACTGTCACAGTCAGTGCTTGGTCAGTGTCTCTCTTTTCATTGTAAATAATAGCACATTAATGATCTCAATCCTTCTGCCCTATGTCTTAGAGACATTTACTGCATTTCCGACATGGTACTGTATATGAACTAAAAGCACACATTAGAAGATATGCTGTTCTTGCAGTACAAATTTAAAAGCCCTTGTATAGTAAAAAATTGATTCTTAGAACCTATATTTATTCAACTTTTATTTTTTTTAATTTTGATGAATACTACCACCTCTCAGAATATCGAATGATTATCTTGTTTTTATGGAAATCACATTGAGCATCTCCTATGATGTTACAAACAAGGCCTACTAATATCTCGGAAAGATTGCTATGCTAATAGATGAAAAGACAACTGAAATAATACAAATTTATGTTCCGCAATGTGGATATGATGAAGAAGAAGAAAAACAATTATTCTTACAAATGTTATAAGACACAGTCCATAGAGATAACACCATAAACTTCGACGACTTTAACATATGGAAAAAATTTAGGCAGTCATGGTACAGGAAAAAGAAACGAGGAAGATAGAAATTTATTAATTTTTTTTAAGAGAAATAATTTTATTATTGACAATACAAGGGCAATTTTTTTAAGTTAGGATCGTTTTGCAATAAAACATGAATTATTACGAAAAATTTTAGTATTTTATTTTCTCTCAGATGCTACATACATTTAACTACTTTTCTATGTAATTGCCATTGTCATTGAAACATTTGTCATAGCGGAAGACAAGTTTCTGTAGGTTCTCATAGAAATCCACTGCCTGTGACAGTTATTCCTGGACTGCTATTTACATTTCATCATCAGTGTTGAAATGCTTGCCAGCATGGAACCACTTCAGATGAGAAAGATGTGGTAATTTGTCAGCACCAGGTCTGGACTGTATGGGATGATCCACTTGCTGCCATGTGAAAGATTCGACTAGAGCTTGCGTTCGAGCAGTAGTATGGGGCCTCGTGTTGTCGTGAAGCAAAAGAACACTGGGAGGCAGCATGCATTTCAACACCGATAATGAAGTGAAAACCAGAAATGGTTGTCGTCTCAGGCAGTGGACTTCTATGAGGAGGATATACAGAAACTTGTCTCCTGCTACGGCAAATGTTTCAATAACAACGGCAATTACATAGAAAAGTAGCTAAATGTATGTAGCATCTGAGAAAAAATGAAGTACCCAAAATTTTTGTAGGCCATGTTTTATTGCAAAATGGTCCTTACTTTAAAAGTAGCCCTCGTAGTTGGTCTCAAAAGCAAGAAAGTCATAAATATATAAGATACTAGTGGCTTGTGCAGCAAATGCTGCAAACTAAGTTTATTAGACGTTCAAATAAACATTTTTCAGATTTATTTTCAATGAAGAATACCAGACATTCTGAAAGTTATTTGCTTCCATAATAATGAAAGATTCTCTCGAGCCAATACTGAAGAGAACCACGCATATGAATATCTACACCACACCGCCATTAAATATATGAAAAAGACCCAACCCCACTTGATTAATAACTATAACAATATTTGATTTTTAATAATATTATTATCTTACGTAAGTTTTATAGCTTTCAGTAACATATACTATATATACTATATAGCCACCACTCAGTAAAATATAGAAATCAAAATTTAATTTAAGTTATTCTCTACATCTACTTATATAACCCCAAAATGTTTCACTTTCATATCATCAATATAGCATTAATATGTATAATTAATGAAAAATAGTCACATCACGGCATTAACTACAATAATATTTCATTTCTAATAGTAATAATGTCATAACCACCTCAAGTTTTGTAGTTTTTAATATCCAATACACATCTGTACCCAGAAAATTACACACCACAGAATCGAACCTGTAAATTATTTTTAGTAAGTTAAGTTTTTAATAACCAATTTAATTTGAGCTCTAAATATGTCAGCATTCTTGCAGATCATGGCCTTCGTGTAATATTGTTTACTGTAGTGTGTGTTTTGTTTTATTCTGAAATGCAACACGGCCGACTAGATGCTCGCTTCGCTTCTCCTGAATGCAATTAGCTAGTTCTCAAAACTGACGACAGATGGATTTTGGAAAATAGGAAAATTATGTTTAAAAATTGACATTTCACTGAAAACTACTATTTTTCCGAAAAACTTTGGGTTCCAAGCTTCAAAATGAGGGGCCATTTATTAAAATCCGTTTTCCCGTAATTTCCATTACCAGTTCAAATTATATATATATATATATATATATATATAGTTTGAATAAAAAACATAAAACAATAGTAGATTACGTAATGTGCTCAAAAATAATTCTAAATAAATTAACAAATATGAAAATTATTTCCAGTGAAATTTTGATAGTGACCATAGACTGCTGGTTGGAGATTAAAAAAAAATAAAGTTAGAAAGTTTGCATAAAAATAAAATAAAATAATGTGCATGCTTTCATTGATTAAGTTGAATGAGCATTGAACATACATTGCACGTAAAATGGCCTTGAGTGGGAAGATAATGGACCAAGAATGCTGGTAGTTGGCCGGTCGGAATCTGTTGCTGCTTGCTTGTGTGGACTCGGCTGATACTTGACTGGAATTCCTTGTATACCCACTTTTGGCACCGGGAATCAAATACGGACCTGTCAGCCTATGGCCACAATGGCTTGTAACTGTTGCAGGCTCACCTTCCTCCAGCCAGCTGCACGTTGCTCACTCCACAACATCGCAAGAGACACGCAGCAGCAGCAGTAGCTCTTCATCGAGGTCAGGCCACAGTGTTCCTGCAGCCAGTGTCATAACACTGGACCCGAACCAGTTGGATGGTAAACAAACTGTTTTCTTAGTTGTAATATATGTGTATACGTTTTGGATGATTAAATCTACATTCTTCATCAAACAATATAGCTTTTGACAGATATTGGACTAATTATTGAATATGGCCAAATCATTTGGGTTTATATAACGAAGATGTCATTTGTTAGCTTCACAAGCAGGAAAAAGAGACTGTATATTGTTATGGTGTATGAAAATCTCGAGATTACAAGATGAAATTTTTTTAGGATCCATTCACTTGGAGTAGTGAAATATTCTTATATTCAGGCCGTTGTAACCTTGCACTTGACATTTGTTATTTGGGTTGTCAATTCTTCCTATGAAAAAGTTGAAGAATGCTGTGCGGTAGCCTTTTGAATCAATCACAATCAGCTCCTGCTGTTGTACAGAGCTTTGCTGTGACGTCAGTTTGCTACATGCTGTGTTACATGGTGTTATTACCACGGTCGTAATTTGTGTGTTAGTGTTATAAAGCTATAAATAATTTGTAGTGCTGGTTATAATGTGCTTTGTGATTAGTATTCATTTGAATGGAAATGATATATAATTGAAGTTCATATACAAAGTTCTGTAATTATTAATTATTATAATCAAAAGTTACACGATTAACATAATATACTGTAATATAATATAATATATATTTTTTTTTATCCAATGCCACCAGGTTGTCTTTTCGACATTTCTGGTCTTCTCTCCTGGCCGTGGCTTAGTTGTAACCCACTTCTGAGGTTGGGGCGCCTGGAAGGCGGAGTTACATTACCCCGATGATGTGATAGGATGATTATGATAATGTGGTGCCAGGAGAGGTCTTAAATCTAAACTTAACCTAAATTCCAGACCATGGACGAACACAGGAATAATCCCCTTTAAGGAAAAATTCCTGTGCTCTAACCGGGAATCGAACCCGAAACCTCATGAACTATAGCCAGAAGCTCTGAGCACTAGACCATGAGGCTGGTCTATTTTGATATACTCACATGGTGGAAGAAAAAAAAAACAACTTTTTATCTGCCCCATGAGAATGTTTGCTTGTTAGCTTAGGCAGAATCAATTTTTACTTTTTTTCATAATATTTTTTGTTCTTTTCTTTCATGCCTTTGTCCCCAGCCATGGGACTGATGCCGGATGATCTATGGCGAGTCCCCGGCCTCACTTCATTTCACCCCCCGTTTGGTCTGATTACCTGATTGGGTTTTTTCCGAGGTTTTCCCCAACCATAAGGCAAATGCCAGGTAATCTGTTGGCGAATCTTCCGCCTCACCTCATCTCATCTCATCTCGCTACAAAAATTGAAATTGTAAAAAAAAATTATAAAAACTGCAATTATAATCTTGTAAAATTTCCACATCTTAAAGCTTCATTGCTAATGTAAGATCTATGGAATACAATAAATGAAATGAAAACCCAGAAACAAAATTTGGGCCACCTGAATTTTCCAAGTTTCAGTTATAACCAGGGAACGGATTTATATGGACTAAAAATATATGAAATATGTAAATATATATGTAGTTATTTTTACCAAAATATGGAATTAAATATGGATTTTTACCAAAATATGGAATTAAATATGGACTTAAAATTATAAAAAAATGACTATGTACGTTAAATATTGGTACATTTTAATCAAACTAAACAAAAAATATAATGGACGTACCTTATCTTCCAATGTAGTTTCAACAAAACACAATTTTTATTGTCTGTTACCATAACAATAGGTTACAAACATTTCTTTCAAGTGCTGAAAAGTGAATCTTCTTCTATTGTCTCTGAGGATAGATTTATACTGACTAAAAGAGCGTTCGACGTCACAAGAAGTAACTGGTACATAATTCAATTTCACAATGTCTGCTGGGGATAAGTCCAAGTTAATCTTCACTGTTGATTCACCACTCATCACAGCAACAACCTTTTGTAGTTCTTCATATCCAGGGTTTTTTGAAAGTACAGTGTCCACCTTAGCTCTTACTGCATCTGCAACTTTACCTCTACCACGATTCAGTTGTTCCACAGTACTATTTATAATTTCAAAACTTTCAGATAGTGAAAGGTGCCTATTTTGGAGACTTTTGAGCGTTTTTATGATGCATGAAAATGTATGCTGAATGTGAGCTAAGTCATTCTTCACACTTATGTCACAGGTAACTGTTTTCGCAGTATCAATTGAGACTGCATCTTCAGAGTCCAATGCAAGGAGAACATTGTTAATAGAGTCTATATGTTCGGCATAATATTCAACTGCTTCTAGCCATGTACCCCATCTAGTTAAAATTGGCTTTGGTGGCAATGGAATTTCAGGGTACATTTCTTTCAACACGTTAACTCTACTGGGAGCTTTGAGAAATACTTTTTTCACTGATGAAATCAACAAATCTACTTTAGGGAAATTGTCTCTGACCACTTCTGCCACACGATGAAATGCATGCGCCACACAAGTAAAATGAGTCAATTTAGGATATACAACAGATAATGCTTGTCCAGCTTTGACCATATAAGGGGCAGCATCGCTAATAAAGAATAACACATTATCGTACATAATACCCTTTGGCCACAGGATACCCATAGCTTCGTTGAACAGTTTAACTATAGTTTTGTTATTGCACTTTTCTAGAACATCACAATGTAAAAGAATTCGTTCAGAATATTGTTCACTTAACAAACCGATAACTACATTACCAACAAGTCTACCTTCTTTGTCGGGAGTCTCATCAATGGAAACCCAAATTGAACTATCTTTAATTTCATCTCTTATCTTCTGTATTGTCTCATCGTAGATGGATGGAGCATACGTCTTCCTAAGTGTTGACTCATCCGGGATTGTATGTTGAGTATATTTTTCAAGGAATTCCCTGAAGACCTTATTCTTTAGTTTGTAGAGAGGAATATCAGCAGAGATGAGAGAACGGCACAGGTCGATGTTAAACTCAGATCTTACATTCGATGTTGTTGGTTGTGTTAAAAACAATTGTCTCTGCTTGGAATTTAGTTGTTTGTTGGCCTGATGTTTACTAGTTGTAATGTGTTGTTGCACCAGGAACTTTTGTGTAGATGATACTGCACACTGACACAAATTACAAAATAATATTTTATTGTCAGTTGATAAACCATCTTCTTTAAATTCTGAAATGTAACTTGTTAGTTTTGATTTTAAATTGACTGAATGACGTACTTTTGGCATATTTACCGTCTTTATAGTATGATTTACAAAACTGAACCTATGTGTACTCTGACTGGCATTTAACTGTTGAGCTGCACAACTGAAGTCTGTTAAAAATTTTAAATTAAATTAATACAGTTTTGTAACTTCCTTTCCCATTGTTGATAGGACTGCTAATTTTCAAATAACTCTGATGTTAAAGGGATTACTGAACATGTGTTTAAATCTCTATTGTTGAAATGTATTTTTAAAAGTTAATGGAATTTTGTTTTGTTTTATTGTTAAACCTAATATAATATGGACTGTTTTATATGAAATATGGAAAATATATGGAAATTAACGAAAATATGTACTAAACTCTAAAATATGGAAAAATATGGAAAATAAAAGTAGGATTTTTCAACCCTACACATTGTGAAACATAAAGATAATGCAAAATATAAATTATATTAGCTTTATAAGTAAATATGTATTTACATATAAATCCTTTCCCTGGTTATAACATACTGCGCATTTCTGGGTCTGTACATTTATCTTTTTCGTCTTTTTTTCTAGTGGAGCTCTCACTCTCTAATTGCTACTATTCCAATAATTTCATATATATATATATATATATATATATATATATATATAACGTAAATATGTTTAAAATATATAATTAATTTATAATTAAAAGTTATATAATAATACCATTTCAATTAAGTCAGCTGTTGCGCAGTGATCATTGTGGCAGCATCTCTTGTTACCAACATTATGCAGAGCCATCAGATGCAAGATTACAACGGTCTGGGTATAGTACGTCACAAAAAGCATGAGCATCCTGAAACTTGTAAAAGGAAGCTTTTAACAAAACTGGGTAGTGAGGGGAGTACAAAAATTAAAGATACTAGTCAGCTTTAAGATGATGATGATGATGATTATGATGATGACGATGACGATGACGACAACGACGAGGAAGAGGATGATGATAATGATGTGTAATCAACTTGAATATGCCTCCTTCTCCTTACGTGAAGATGACAGCAGCTTGTCACACAAATGTTGCGTTTTAAGATCATTTTCAAATTAATGTGTGGTGAACACGTCTGCTCATGGAAGTCCAGTTTTTGTATAACTATGAATACCAAACTGTAGTTGCATTACACTTACTATAATATTTGTGACTGTCATATAATAAACTCTTGATTATTGAAACTTTCCCTTGGCAAGATCGTTGAAAGCAAAGATTCTAATTCTCAGTAGCACTCAGCCAAGCATTGGATTTTAAGGGCGATAAAATTCTTTGCATGATTTCTTTCAGGATGGAAATAAAGCTGGGAGACACGTGTCGCCAGGGTGCGAATTAAGATTTCTGATGAGGGGGGAACAGAATCCTAGATAGAGAATACTATAACTTAGGCTACATAAAATTATTATTGTCCTCAGTCGATATGGCTCAACGCTTGGTCACACTGAGTTGCTTGTCTTGCATCTTGATCATAATAATAATTATATCCGTGAACAGGCTTAAGATAAGATGTGTAATTCCTAAATTATTGATTGTTGTCAACTTGCCGGTGATGATAATACATCAATATTATTTCCTTTGCTTACTTTGTACTTTATAAAGTACATATACTCGTATTAAAACAATTATATTTTGTGAGGGGAGGATAGAAGTTATTCCTGGCAGGGATGTTAATATGAATTTATGAGGGGGGATAACTTTCCAACAGAGGGGGAAATCCCCCCCATCCCCCCTCCGTTAATTCGCACCCTGACTACTCCTGTTTTGACCTTGATGATATACAATCAAATTTTTAAGTTTGATATATCTCTTATAGCAAACAGAGCAAGATAATTTTCATTATATTTACATTGGTAATCTTATAATAAAATAAATACAGTACCTATTATAAAGAGAATCTGAATTGTTGCGAAAATGTAAAACGTGTAGTGAAAAACTAAATGTCAAATTTTTGACACTGATTTTTTTATAGGTAAGCCTACTGCCGGTATTAAGTTTTCTGTTATCTTGTTTTATGCAATAAATGGTTATGAAAATAGTAGATACGGAGATGAAGTTAAATATTGTTCACAACAAAATCTTGTTCTTGTGTTCCCAACAACACTTTTTTTTTTGTAGGTACAGATGCAGGAACATCAACAAGAACTGTCAGTGGATCTGCAACTTCTATGAAATCCAAGCAAAAAAGTAAAAAATAGTTTTTTTTTTTTTTACTGTTTCATTCAGATGCAAAAATTTGGCGGGCCACATACACGATTCTAGTCATGAATGGAACATGAACTTTATATTGTTTTATGGCAAGAAATTTTAATGAGTTTCTTACTTTGATGGTATATTTTGTGATATGTCGCATTTCACGGTGTCTTATTTTGTTTGAATGGAAGGCGGGAAATTAGAAATTAGGATATTTATTTTATTTGATAAGCTCCACGATTATTATATTGTGCATTAATGCTATGATGTCTATTAGCATGTCATCATGTATTAGATCATTTGATGATGTAAGTGCTACGGTATTTTGTGTGACCTTGAAAGTTCCTATTTTGAGTGTATAGTGTCATGTGTAAACCAAAGGTCTTTGTGTCTGCTGTACTTGTGTGAAGATGGCATCTGTCTCTGCTAGAAATGTTTTCAAACGCTTAATTTTGAGTAATAAGTGTAAAAAAATAAATGTGTAAGTAAACTTTTCGAATTGTTTTATTCTATACAATTAGTTATTCAATTTACCCTGTTCAAATATATCGAAAGTGTCGAGACGAAAACATAACCTTACTTTTGCGACATTAGCTGTCACAAAAAATATTAGGCCTACTTTTCTGATTATAAATTACATTGAAATTATTTCATAGAAGTTAGTTCAATAATATTATAATTATAGGGCATTATAGGAATAAAATTGTATTCTTCTTTATAATTTGTAATTCTACATTATTAGTTACGGAAGCACTTTCTGCACTGGGAGAAATACAAGAAGTACCGGTAGCACACAAGCCGCTGTAGAAGATGACTTGACAATAGCAGACGGTAAGTGGCTAAATATATTGGTGTAATCTACAGATTTATTATTGAAATTTTCAGTAAAATTTTACACCTGGAGACCGTGATCATAATGATTAAGTTATCTATGAATTGTTTCTTCACAAGTAAACTTGCCAAAATTAAGTGATCCATCACCTTTATTTATTTATATTCATTGCGTTTTATGTGTAAAATTCTTGATTAAAATCTAGTATTACCGGTAGGTCTAACTATGTTGATTACAATTTTTTAGACTGTATAACCATAGGCTATGCCTTAAATTCAACTTATTAAACCTAGCCTACGTGTGCAAACAATTCATATGTACTTATATGTAGCTGATCATCAGAATTTTAAAGTTTATTTGTGTACTTTGAACTGAACATTTTCTGCAGCCACTTACAACTATATTAATGGTGACAAATTCTTGAATTACGTCCACATATAAATATTTATTCAGACTTCACATAGGCCTATTAGTTAGTATTTTATTAATGTAACTAATTTAAATGATAGAACCAAAATATTCTCTTTAATTCTTATCATTTTGTAGTTAGGCATAGACTGATCAACTATATGGGATTGGACAGAGGCTACAAACCACTGCAAACTTCCAGAAGTCATCTGTTATCTCTGTTACCTACATCACAAGATGAGTTACCACCTCGTAAGATGAATGTAAGTCTACTTGTTGTACTCGCATAACTATAAGAAATGCATATTTGAAGACTTTCATATTTAAGAGAAAGCTTAACACATAATATACTTTCTTATTAAAATCTTAACATTTTTATTGTAGCTTAAATGAATTTTATATTCAGTCCTTCAATTAGTAACAACTTTTTTTTTGTTACACATTTTTAAAAAGGTGTATGTTTCATTAGTGATTTACATATATTTCCAGATATTGCTGTCTTATTGTCTTGCAACAAATAATTAAATTAACTTTTACATATTAAGTACTTTTCTTTTTTCAATGTAGGATAGTTTTGCAAGTGTCATCATCCCACTAAAAGACGATGAGTCCCTTCAAGAGAAATATGTTACCTTAAAAGGGTATGTAAGACTGGGTAGACTGCTTGAAGATATGGACATATTTGCAGGTGAATTTTTATAAATAATTAAGCATTTAAAACTTAGAATGACTTTAAATCAGTAGTTAGCAACTTGACTTTCTAATTATGCAGGTGTAGAGGCAGTTCTTTGATGGATTGAATAGTAAATTGAATCTTCACCATTTCTTGTTTTAAAATTAGGCCACCTTCAAGAATAAATATTATTTGTTTAGTGCAGGTTGTCATTAGTTGACCAGTGACATTTCACCATGAAGTATTGCTTTTCTGAATGACTATAAATGTTCCTCAGATCGTATATAGCCTATACAGATAAGCAGAAATTTGGAATTTTTTTGAGGTGATGCTGATCTGCGAGTTGTTTATTTTATATAAAAGGATCCCAATAATATCTCTAGGCTACTTTTTTTTAGTTGGTTATTTAACGACGCTGTATCAACTATTAGGTTATTTAGCGTTGATGAGATTGGTGATAGTGAGTTTATATTTGGCGAGATGAGGCCGAGGATTCGCCTTATGGTTGGGGAAACCCTCGGAAAAAACCCATCTAGGTAATCAGCCCAAGCGGGAATCGAACTTGCGCCCAAGCGCAACTCTGGATCAGCAAGCAAGTGCCTTAGCCGACTGAGCTGTGCCAGTGGCTCTCTGGACTGGGCTACTTGTTTTAATCAGATGGTAGCAAGGTGGAAATGAAATCTGAGGGTGCTTGGATGGGGGTTCAAATCATGCCCAGACTGATTACCCAACTGAAATGCGAATGTCAAATAATTACTTGGCGAATTCTCGGCTTCATTCGCCAAATACCACCGTGCTTTTACAAATTCCACAATGGATAACCTCGTAATTGATTCAGCGTCGTTAAATAACCAATTAAAAAAACAGTATCTCAATGTCTTCAGAATTACATATTGTATGTTGTGGATTATTAATAAACATGAATGCATGCATTAAGTTGTTAAAGTTTCCTTGCATTAAAACAAAAATTCTTGTGTTCATTATTTCCAGTTTGGGTAGCTCACAAACACATTCACAATCCAAAGCAGAAACCAGAGGATAACACACCCTATGTAATCGTCACAGTTCTTGTGGATCAGATTTCCTTCACTTCTTATCAAGCACAGGTGAGATTTTGAGCTTTAGTGTGGTGTAGAAACAACGCACATTTAAATATGTAGCTCTATGCTTTTAGATGAATAACTTCATTTACATACAATACAGTAGAGCATTGGATATCAATAACATTGTATACTTTCTTGGCATTATTTGCTTATCATAATTCACTAGACTTTCATGCTAGTCATCACTAATACGTGGAGTTAACAACATTTTCAGCCACTGGCATAGCTCAATTGACTAAGACGCTTGCCTGCTGATCCGGAATTGCTCTTGGACTCGGGTTCGATTCCCTGGTTGGGTTTTTTCCGAGGTTTTCCCCAACCATAAGGCAAATGTCAGGTAATCTATGGCGAATTCTCGGCCTCATCTCGCTATCACCAATTTCATCGATGCTAAATATACTGGTAGTTGATACAGCATCATTAAATAACCAAGTTAAAAGAAAAAAGCATTTTCACTAAGTACTGTATGATAAAATCGCTCTCTAATAAACAAACCACTGATGTATATGGAAGACAGTGAGTTGGAATTGTGATCTGAGATTGCACTTGGGCATGGGTTGATTACTTGGTAGAGTTTTTTTCCGAAGTTTTTCCCAGCTGTAAGGTAAATGTCAGGTAATTCCATTGAATATCCTTGAACTTACCTACTAAATACCATCTCACTATTACTAATTCCACCAACACTATAAATAAGATTGGAGTTGCTACAGTGGCTTTTAAAACTGGATAAAAAGTAGCAACATAGATATTTTTAAGCTATTGTTTTATAACAGATACCTCATACTAAAAATAAAATTATTTACTCTGATATGAAAATAAAATAATAAAGTATAGTAAAGTGTCAGAATATTTCATAGCTTAATGTGTTCACAAAATATTTGTGAAGCCTTAGTTTTCTGTTTAAAATAAAGTAAAAACATGTGTTATGTGTCACATCTGTTATAAATCCTTGTCACATCAATTACAGAAAATAACATTAAGAATGGAACATAAAAAAAAACTATTTACATTTAAAAAAATTAACTTTCAAGAATTTATTTTTTTACTAACTGCGAGTAGCCTACTTTCCAGGAGATATAAATGTGTGTTTGGATGTAAATACAGGATAAGGATAATGTTGAGATAATATCGCTCACAATAAGACATTGCGCTGAGGGAAGAGCAATATTTTGGGAAATTCTACATATAGTAACAGTATATTCTACTACAGAAAAGAGTAATTAGAATATTAGTAGGTGCCAAATCTAGGGAATCGTGTAAGACCATTTAAAAAAAAACTACAAATATGCCCATGGATTGTCAGTATATTTTTTCATTAATAAACTTCCTCATATGTACTTGTGAAAACTTTGTAACTAATTCAACAGTTCATAGCATAAATATGCGTCAAAAATGACTTTCATACTCCATCGCCACATCTATAGAGCTATCACAAAGGAGTGTGTTATATGGCATTAAAAATTTTTAATAACTTCCCTATAGATATAAAAAATCAAATTCAAAACATAAGATTATGTAGGGCCAAATTATAGAAGTATCTTATTTCTCATGCCTTCTGTTCTGTAAGTGAATTTATGACATTCAACATCACTTCATGAATATTTCTGTGTTGTATTAAGTATTGATACTAAACCTTTGTGTTGTACTAATAGAATATATTGTAAAACTTTTCTGTATATATTTCAACTAGACTGTGAACTAGACTGTGACTATAATTAAGACTTTATAGTACTATTAAGATTTTTTTTGACAAGTTCCCTATTCTAGCAATATATGAATGCTATGGAATGTAAATGAATACAATATAATACAATACCTATCTTACTCTTTATGAACATAGGAGACATGTTCATAAATAAATTTCACTAATAATTATAAAAATAGGAAAACATGGTAAGAAAGGAAAGACAGACAAACTTAATGGGTCTCGAACATTGGAGAGCCTAGAGTGTGCTCTCTTCTTGTGAGGAAATTACTTCTGTCCATCACTTTTAGTTGCTTTCACAGAATGGAGCATGCTCTGAATGAAATATTGAATTGAAAAAATGTAGATTTCTAGGGACAACAGATACCTAATGCGTGAAGGGTGATGATGATAAAAGAGAATTATTTAGATACACTGATAATTTTTCAGACTTCTGATTGTGAACTTTACCATTACTTCATACAATGTCAGTGTACTATTATTTTGGTAGAAGTATACAGATTATTGTAATATAAGTTGATATTGGTGCTTTTAATTACAGCACAATGCCAACATCCGACTATCAGGTCATGTGTCATGGGTTGGCAGTTCTTCGATGGAGATCGTTGTGTGGTTGGAACAGTTTGCACATGGCCACTGGGAAAAAATGACGAAGGCTTTGTTCTTGATGGCTGCTCGCAACTCTACGAATGATAGCCCAGCTTTGGTCAATTCGCTAGTTCCAGAGAATGATAGGGAGAAAGAGATACTGTTGGGTGGCGAAAGTAAGTATTACTAGATCCTTACATTATCATCTATCAAGATGCCTGTTCGGCTTCCTTGAACGTCTAGTTTTTTTTTCCCCCCTTTATGCTGTTAATTCAGAGTTTTTCTTTAGCAGTCTTCCATTTTACATTATCTGTTGACATGAATTTCAGTCCTCTTCTCTATTTTGGCATTAAGTGAGTAAACGTTCACTTGTCCACTGCTGTGGTCTCATAGTAGCATCTTCATTCTCGAACCCAGCGGGCAGGGGTTTGATTCCCCACTTTGTACGAGTTGTGTGGGTGAGGTTTTTTTCAGGGCTTTTCCCTCCAATGGATGAATATCAGATAACTTTATCAGGTGTATGGAATCCCACTCATTCTCGCCACTTCCTTTCCTCCCTCATCATCCTTTCCTTAACATTCTGGTTGTCTTACTTGATTTTCAGATTGCGCCTGCGGCGGCCCTCCAAAGCCACTGACTCTCTCGGCCGGCCTCCGAGGATATATCAAGCATGGCAGCTGGTGGCCAGTGGCAGAACCCACTCCCCTCCCGATGGGAGAGGGGGTCTAAACCTCAGACCGCTGAGATGGGAGAGGTGGCTTCCACCTCAGACCGTTCAGATGGGAGAGATGGCTTACATCTCAGACCGTTTGAGGGGGAGGGGCTGTTGGGGTGGAATGGTACACGAATTTGGAAGGATGGCGAGATTGGTCGTTAGGGTGTTAGATGTTAGGTCGGTTCGGCATAGGTGCAGTTGATGGGCTTGCAACTCATCATAGACCTCAGGTCGCGGTGCACAGGGATGTTTTCCTCCTGGCCTTATAGCAAGAGAAAAAAACGTTCACTTAATTTTCAATATTTTCATTTCTAATCAGATTCTGTATATTCCTTTACTGCACCTAAAAGTTTATTCCTACAGCAGTTTGGATTGTATTTTTTTTTTTTTCTATTCATTTCTGACCCACTTATTAGCAGCAGCACATAACTGTCGAAATTATTATGTTTAACCTGTGTCTCGTCCACCAATGTGGAGTAACGGTTAACCTTCGTGACCATGAAACGAGGTGGCCTGGGTTCAAGTCCTGGATGAGACAAGTTACCTGGTTGGGTTTTTTCCGAGGTTTTCCCTCAAACACTTGAAGCAGAATTACTGGTTAACTTTCGGTGTTGGACCTCGGACTCATTTCGCCTTCATTAGTATCATTTCATTAATCATCTTCAATAGTTACAGGTTGACCAGGAGGACATGGCGGACATGGTTCCAGGATCCACCCACAGATGGCATCTGTCTGCGGGAGCTACACATATTCCAGAGAAGCTGCAGGGGCTTCAATTAGCGGACTGCAGCAGACAGGGGAAGTGTAGCTCCTCAGATAGATGGCATCTTGGTGAGTCGTGAAATCAATGGCAGCGTATCCCTCTGGTTAAGGATGTAGCAGATTCATGCACATGAATTGCGAACAGATGCCAACGATCTGAAGAGGCTGCAGAGGAACATCACAGGGAGGTGGAGAGGCGTTCCTGTTCAACCAGACTCCATCATACCTGGATGCTGTGGCCGAATCGATAAAGGTGGCACCAGACAGTGAATCACGTGCTTGATGAGCAGTCCTAAGGACTTCAAAATCATTCCAATATAAGGAGGTTTCACAATAAGCCTAGGGCTGCGGTGCTTACCTATGGGCCCTACGAATGATAACCTAACTTTGGTCAATTCGCATAACCTAACTTTGGTCAATTCGCTAGTTCCAGAGAATGATAGGAAGAAAGAGATATTGTTGGGCGGCAATAGTAATTATTACTAGATTCTCACATTATGATATTATTGTGGTTTACCGAAGTACATATGATATTTCTCTGGTCCACCCAAAGTTCACACTTTCAAGCTCCTTAAAATAAAGACAAACATGCTCTAAGAATTCTGTATGTGACATGCAGTAAATCTCAGTGTCAATATTCTTTGAACATTGCTGTTGTATAGTAAGTGTAACAATTTCTTTGCAGGTAGAAAAAAACGCCGGATACAGTTTCAACAACAGTCCCTTCTGAAAGTTGTGCCAAACACAGAAGAACAGAAAGTCATTCACAATACATTTCTGCAGACGGTAGATGTGAGAGATCCCACCATTCATAAACGAGTGTTGCCTTCTAATAGTATGTGGATGGATGAGGTGTCATACAGCAGTATTATCTTTGGTCAGCCTGAGGTAATGTTGAAACACCAAGTGCTAATTATACACTGTTCAAACATATTTGTATTTTAAGTCTGCTGTATGTACATCTGTGTAACATTTCCATGATATTCTTTTCCATCAAACATAGGAGTACCACCAAATAATATTAACAATTACAGATATTAGTAGTAAGCATAACTTTAATTCTTTTTATGGATATACTGTACGAATGGATCATTCCATGGGAAATAATAGGTTGTGGAACCTCAACAACTCGGAGTTTATTCATTTCTTAATATTAATAATCTCTGGGTAAACATAACTCATGGTTATTTCGTGAAATAAGTTGTGAATTAAAGTATTATGTTATGTTTGATATAAAGCTTTTTGTTACTTTTTTGTAATTTCTTTTTTCGTACATGTATCACAAATCAGCAGCGTCACCAAAATATAAACTAAACTTGGGTTCTACATTGACCACATGAAGAGTTGTGTGATATTACCCATAATCAGCCTTTTTCAATATTCTCCGGAGGATTTAAGTATTATTGTTTTGACCTAGATTTCACTTTTGCACATTTTATAAGAACATTTTTTGTGTAGATGAAAGTAAGTCTGGCTGAATTTGTAATACTGACTTTGTTGAATCTTAAAGTGAAGTCTATAATGGAGTGTACACATTTTAAATTAAGCATAAAACAAATCGAAATAAAGTGATTTAGTATCAGCAAATTTAATTTCTTCTTGTTCATAAAAAATGCACTGGAATATAAGTATGAGTAGCCTATACATAATGAATTTACTGTAAAAATATGTACTATTCCAGGATCGTAATCTTCACAACAAAATATTTGGTGGCTTTCTTATGAGGAATGCTTTGGAACTTTCGTGGATGGCCGGAAGTTTATACAGGTACACTAATTTAGTCATTCTTTAAGTAGAGAGATGTTCAGACAGTTTTACTTACAATGATTACTTACTTACTTACTTACAAATGGCTTTTAAGGAACCCGAAGGTTCATTGCCGCCCTCACATAAGCCTGCCAGCGGTCCCTATCCTGTGCAAGATTAATCCAGTCTCTATCATCATACCCCACCTCCCTCAAATCCATTTTAATATTATCCTCCCATCTACGTCTCGGCCTCCCTAAAGGTCTTTTTCCCTCCGTTCTTCCAACTAACACTCTATATGCATTTCTGGATTCGCCCATACGTGCTACATGCCCTGCCCATCTCAAACGTCTGGATTTAATGTTCCTAATTATGTCAGGTGAAGAATACAATGCGTGCAGTTCTGTGTTGTGTAACTTTCTCCATTCTCCTGTAACTTCATCCCGCTTAGCCCCAAATATTTTCCTAAGTACCTTATTCTCAAACACCCTTAACCTATGTTCCTCTCTCAGAGTGAGAGTCCAAGTTTCACAACCGTACAGAAGAACCGGTAATATAACTGTTTTATAAATTCTAACTTTCAGATTTTTGGACAGCAGACTGGATGATAAGAGCTTCTCAACCGAATAATAACACGCATTTCCCATATTTATTCTGCGTTTAATTTCCTCCCGAGTGTCATTTATATTTGTTACTGTTGCTTCAAGATATTTGAATTTTTCCACCTCTTCGAAGGATAAATCTCCAATTTTTATATTTCCATTTCGTACAATATTCTGGTCACTAGACATAATCATATACTTTGTCTTTTCGGGATTTACTTCCAAACTGATCGCTCTACTTGCTTCAAGTAAAATTTCCGTGTTTTCCTTAATCGTTTGTGTATTTTCTCCTAACATATTCACGTCATCCGCATAGACAAGAAGCTAATGTAACCCGTTCAATTCCAAACCCTGCCTGTTATCCTGAACTTTCCTAATGGCATATTCTAGCGCGAAGTTAAAAAGTAAAGGTGTTAGTGCATCGCCCTGCTTTAGCCCGCAGACTTACAGTGATTAGATGTTAAAAATAGAATTGATGTGAAACAGATACAAAGAAAAAAAATGTTTTATATATATATATATATATCTTACTGTTTATTTGTTAAAAAAATTAAATGTGCAACTTCTTTATACATTGTGCATACAGTTTGAGCATAATAGCAAAGTGTTCTGATTCACTGTTTTTACGTTTCTGTCTTATTTTAGTAAATATCGTCCTGAACTCTTGCATATCAGTGATATCAGCTTCCTAAAACCTGTGAATGTGGGATCTTTCATCAATATGCATGCACATGTAAGTATAAATATTTGGTTTATGGGGTTATTCGAAAATCAGGACACATGAAATCGCAGTTAAATAATAATAATAATAATAATAATAATAAAATCACCATTTTATTTACTAAAGGCTGGGGCTTATTTATGTGAAAAGTAGTTAACACAAAACTAATCTCTCTTCCAGGCTATGTGTAGTAATCAAGAAAAATATCCTGCGAAATGTCTTGGATTTTCTGAGCTTATGATGGTAAATTCTCTATTGCATTCATAATAATACTGAATAAACCAGTTTGTGTCTTCAGAGATAAAACCGTTACTTTGAGGGTTAACTTTGAAAGAAATGCAACAAAGCTAAGCCTTGCGTAGGTTTGATTTATTACTGTTTGTTGTTTAGTCATCTGTCCAAAACAGGTCCGAACCCCACAAGTGACACCGACAAGGCAATCACTCATGAGGCAACTAGGCCAGGAGATAATGGGGTAGGGTGGCCAGTTCCTTTCTCCCTCCTTTGCATACATCACTGACTGGATATATACTACACTAATCATACTTCATATGTATACAAACAATTGTTCTGTACATCAGCATTGCCAAAAGAGTTGAAAACAGATACCATGAACTTAAAAGTCCTTAATTTGTGAATGAAATGGTTTTAGTTTTTTTATGTAAAACTATGCAAATAAAGTTCCTACGATTTCATAAATGTCCTGATTTGTTTGATAATTATCTCTTACTTTTCACTTCATTTAAGCAGGAAATAAAACCTAGAATATACAATAATTTCTTTCTTTACCATACAGTGAATATCAAGTTTTATAAATGTTTAATAATCATGCATGCTGCTAGTCATAATTCTATTTTAAAAGGTAATGAATTTTGCTTTACAGATGCTTCTAGATCAGAAGCAGAATTCCTCACATTTTTAACTGAAGTCTTAAATAAGCCAGGCATCAGCAACTAAGCAGCCTTGTTCTTGGTTTCAAGGTGGAATATAAAATTGATTCCATTTTTCTATAATATTTTATAAAGTTGGCTGATGCTTTTCCTCCACGTATGATCACTTGAATCTACTGAGACTGTGGCAAACTGACAGTGTCAGAGTCTATTTTTGAGGTGGTGAACCTGCATAAGATTGAAATTATTATTTGCTTCAATAACAGGACCATAGAGAAATCTATTTTTGGCATAAGAAGGAAATTGTCTGTAAATTTTGTCTGGAGATTCTCATGCTATAAATCCGCATTACAAGTCACCCAACTTTACTTCTCTTCAAAAGAGATTATTAAGTATTGACTATTATCGCAATTAATAATCTGTTCTAAGCTAGATCTGAGCTCAGGAATCTTAGTTCTAATTGCAAGCACTGTGACCACCATAGTCTGTATAAAATAATTTCCAGCCTTTATATAAATTAATGCACATATTGCAGTTACAACGCCTGAGAAATAAGATTGTAATTGACACTGTGTGAGTGGAAGTGCACTGTGGATGCTCAGCATCGCCTTGCCCAGTCACAATTCGTGACATAAGAGATCAAGTATTCAGCGAAGTTACAGGTCATATCGAATTTTATGTCTGCATTCCACCTCCAGTTCCAAATGCAGTGCATTTTGCTCTGTTTTGTTCCCAGTTCAGTGACATAATACTGTAACTTTAAATACAAAACAAGAATGTAACTTTTATTGTTACGACAATAATTACTTTCTATAATTGAATGTAAACACTTCCGTCAACAATGGAATTTCCACTCCACACAGTAACACAGTATTCGTTATTGCACTCCACAGACGACAATGACAATTTACTTGAATTATTGAAAACAACAATGAACTGTTAATCTTAACTAATGTTCACAAAGCACTATTTACAAAACAGAACTGTCAGTTCTCAGTTCACAGTTAGTTTGCCTTGGCTAGTTCTTCTAGCTCAGTCACTCAAGTTCACAGTATCTCGAACCCAAGACCTTCAGAGACAGTCCACTGAACTTCGAACTCAGGTCCCCCAACTGCGGTCCACTGGACTCAAACTCAGGACTTCCGGCTCCCACGGACACAACTCAAGTCGAACTCCGGTCTCGAAGCTGGCTTCACTGCTACACAAGACTGCCTTGCTGTCCAAAACTAGCAATGACTGCAACTAACTAACTAACTCTCACTCGTGTGTCGTATTTATAACTAAACCATAGTTTCGGGAAAGTACGATGCTGGAAATTTCCAGAAGATGGCACCTCTCGAATTCTCTGGATTTCTTCCCTCAGTCACAGGCGCATTACTCCCCCCTCTCTGCCGCGGTCGCCGTCTCTCCTCTCCTACCTACACCACAGCACATGCCCCAGGGAGCAGATGCGCGTGCAGCTTCGTTTGCCGCGTCGCCTGATCCTTCCATGCACGCCCGTGCCCTCTGCAGGACGCGTGATCGAGTCTCGACAGGGCTGTCACAATATATTGACTAAGTTTTATAATATATAATCATACCATACAATTATCTCAGCAGTTATTCAAAGACAATCGAAACAGTGCTAGTTATAAAGAAGAGGATTTAGATGTTTTGCAATTGAAGATTAACAACAAGTAAGAGGAAGTGTGACAACACTGTGTTCTTGCACCACGAGGCAGCAGGTAACGTCAGTCACAATCTTATTTCTCATACTCTGTATTTATGATTTATGCCAGTCAAAGCTCAAATGTCACTGTCACTTGTCTGGTGTGTAGTAGTAGTAGTGGTCACGGTGGGTGCAGCAGCAGCAGCAGCATATCCTCTCGCTCCTTCAGAAGTGTAGGGAATCTGTGAAACACTTCCATCTAACTCTGTTTCTTGCCAACATTTTAACTTCATTCCATGTCTTGCTGCATGTCTTTGCCTCCTCTAGTATATTTATGTCTTCCTATTTTCTGTTCTTGTAAATTCCAGTCCATTGCCTGCTTCTTGATAAATTTCTTTCCTCAAAGTATGTCCTATCCACCTTCACTTTCTCATTTTAATTTGCTTCTCAACTGGTTTCTCACCACAAACTTACTACATTGTAGAATTACTTATTTCTTCAGGCCATGTTATACCAATTATTCTTCTCAAGCAGTTGTCTGGTGTGTGCAAAAAAATAACCCCATTAAAATTTAGTCAAAATCTTACAGCTCCAAAGAAGTTTCTCTTCTTCTTATTGTGCAGTCTCCTAGCAGAGATTGACTATCACCATGACCAGTCTAATGCTTTTGACTGCCACATAGGACAGTGAATTCATGCATACCAGTCTGTCAAGTTCTTAAGCCAAGACATTTTCTACCAGGTCTTCGGCAATATACTGTTTTTCCATTCATCACAAACTACAAGAGACCGTATTTCTCGTCACGCATTATATGTTCGAAATATTCCAGCTTTTGTTTCTTCAGCAATCTCATGACTTCTTTATTAGAGTTCATATGCTTCATAGATTTTTCATGATGGCCCTATAATTCTATGAGTTGCACAACATATGCCTATACGTCCACAATTCAAAGATATCAAGTTTGTTGTATAACGTCTGTTAGGGTCTGTGCCTCCATCCTCTACAGGTGTCTTGGGAAGACATAGCATTTCAGGATTCGGAGTTGAAAATCCATGCTCAATTGTCTGTTGCACAGCAATTGTCTCATCTTAACAAAAGAATATTGCCAGCCTGCTCAATATAGACTCTCTCCACCTTGAGTATTTTCATTGTTCATTCAGCCAGCACCCAAGGTACTTGTACTTCTACATGTGTTTAATATCATTTCATTATTCTCACTGCCAAATGTCGAATTAGTATGGATGTTTTGTCCCTTACTGACAACAATAAACTTGATTTTCTTGCTTTTCATTCGTAATGAGTGCATGCAGAATTTTATTGTATGATTGTTTGTTGAAGGTGGTGTACACAGAGCAGAATTACATGCAGATAATAGTATTTGCAGACGTGTTTGACCCTGTGAGCAGTCAAACTGTTACTACCAATTCCTTCCAGTTCACTTACAAAACTCCTGCAGATGTGTTGAGGATCATACCTCGGTCATACAGTGGTAAGCAATAAGTATGTCTGTATTTATATCGAGCTGCATGTAGAATATAAAATAATGCCTTACTCACCAATTTGCCTGATCATTAATTCCGTCTCTCTCTTCTACATTCGATATAATTGGGCTGATTGTTTCCTATGATTTGTTTATTATATAGGTTCAGTGTTTTCATTCTATAATTATCGCCATATATGATCATTTTGTCAATCAGACATTTAACTGGGTACATATTGCGCAATAGTTGATCATTATACTTACGTTTTTATTTTTTATTTTTATTTTTTTTAGTAATGGGACACACGAATTAACGTGAAATTATAATGGCAGACAGAATAATTATCTCATGCCTCCATGTTAATTATTGTGCCAGTGCACTAAAAAGGTACCCAGCTTTGAAGCTGTTAGCTCTGTGAACTCAACAGTATATTTAAAAGATTTAGGTTTTATTAAATATTAACAATAATTTATTTATAATTTAATTTATAAGTTTTTTTTAAATAGACTTGTTTGAAAACTTATCCTCCTGAGTCTAGAGACATTTGTTGTTTTATTTTTAAAGTTCAATATAATTCTACACTTCAAAAAAAGTCACTGACGCGAGAAAAAATGTTAGGGCACAAATGCAGGTATATTATACTATACTTTGGGTTTCTGCACATACATCTTATATCATAATCATGTATAATAATAATAATAATAATAATAATAATAATAATAATAATAATGATTTATTTAACCTGGCAGAGTTAAGGCCATAGGCTACGGCCTTCTCTAACACTCAACCAGGAGTAAAGACTGCGTTACAAAAACACTACAAATTTGCAAATTACACTACAATTTTACACACAAAACTGAATAAGATAATAATAATAATAAAATATAAACAACAAATAAGAAGAAATCAGACATAATATATAACATACAGAACGAAAGAAAAAAGCATAATAATATGTGAACAGCAGGTCAAAATAAATGAGGCATACAAAAAAAGACAATTATTCATAATAATAATAATAATAATAATAATAATAATAATAATAAGAATAGTAATAATGATAATAATAATAATAATAATTATAATAATAATAATAATACTAATAGTAGTAATAAAATAGTGCAGTACAAAGTATACAGTGAATACAATATTTCTAAGTACACACAATAAGAAAAATTAAGATTATATATAGCTCAACTTACACATTAGAGATATAACATTATCGGAAAATATGAAAACAAAAATATAAAATAAGTTGAATATCATTAGAACATAAAAAAATGTGAATACGTGGAAACATGCAATACAACACTTGTCATAATAGTAAGTTAGTTTGGCAACTCGTCATAAGATAATTTTCTAACTTGGATTTGAAAGAATTCAATGTTCGGCAGTCCTTGACTTCAGGCGGCAGAGAGTTCCAGTGACGAGAGGTAGCAACAGTGAAGGAGGAGGAATACAGAGACGATGCGTGAAGTGGAATTTCTAGCGTGTTATCGCGTTGTGATCGAGTATTAATATTATGATAGCGAGAGAGAGTATGAAATCGAGCGAATAAATAATAGGGGGATGAAGAGTGCATAATTCGATATAAGAGAGAAAGTGAGTGCAGATTTCTCCTCTCATGTAACCTAAGCCATGATAACTTCTTGAAAGAAGGTGAGATATGATCATAGTATCGAACATTACAAATGAAGCGGACGCACGCGTTATGAACACGCTGTAGTTTCTGAGCGGAATCAATCCTGAGATCACTGAACAAAACGTCGCAATAATCGAAGTGAGGTAGAATGAGTGTCTGTACCAGCGTCTGTTTTAATTTAGATGGATAATGATACAATCTTTTTAGTGAATGGAGAATAGAAAATGCCTTCTTACATGTATATTTAATATGTGTATCCCAATTGAGATTAGATTCGAAATGTACTCCGAGATTTTTTACGGTAGAGCTAAACGGGATGATTGTTTTATTCAGTTTCACAGGTGGAATATTCAGGTCGTTGACTTCAGGAATTAATCTACGGTTCGCGAACAGAATAGCCTGTGATTTACATGCGTTTAGGTTAAGCCCAAATTGTTGAGACCAGGAAGAGATGGAATCAAGATCTTCATTCAGACTATTAATGCTATCGTTTAGTGCGTCGGGACGGGCTGAAATATACAATTGAACGTCGTCTGCATATATTTGATATCTGCAGTGCTTAAATGAGTTGGAAATTCCATTTATATAAATAGAGAAGAGCAAGGGGCCTAATACTGATCCCTGAGGAACTCCTGTGTCTACAGTACGCCAGGATGAGAAACGATTATTAGATATGACACGCTGCTGGCAGCCAGTAAGGTAGGAGTACATCCAGGTGATAGCACTATCAGAAAGGTGTAGCGTTTGTAGTTTAGTCAATAGTAGATCGAAGTCAACAGAATCAAAGGCTTTGCTATAGTCCAATAAAACTAGTACAGTAGCCTGTCGTTTATCCATGGCTGCGCATATGTCCTCAGTATGAAGTATAGTATAGTATAGTATAGTATACTCTACTCTCGGGACTCAGGAGGTTATAGGTTATTTGATGACAAATTTTTATACTTTTTTTTTTTACAATTTCAAACTAATAAGTGAAAATGGTAGTTTAATTGGAGGAAAATTCTTTAAGATCTTCGCCATCTGAGGAAGGTTTTATGTTTTGAATTTGAACTAGTAGAAATGATAGACCTCTAACATCTTATTTTTCATTTCTTTAATATTTTAACAATGAGTGTTGTTGGCAATGAAGTCCTCTCTTTTTTTTTTTTTTTTTTTTTTTTTTTTAATGTATGTAGATGTTAAATCAGAACCAGCAGAAGGGCATGACATTTAAATGTGAGTTTGTTTGAAATTCCTGTCAAGGTTGTATTTTTAAGAACTGCAGTTGTTGCAGAATAGATCTAATGAATCAGTTTCGATGTATTTTTCACAATAAATAGATTCTTTCCATTGTGCATTGAATCTAGGAACACCAGTTCATTTTCACTTTTCCTTTGATGAGGTATGCTTGATAAAAACTATTTTACTTCACACTAAAAAAAAAAGACTAAAACTAAAGCCGCCAAAAAACATGAACATGCATGTAGGAAGTGAATCACCACATTATATTTAACCATGTAGCGTCTGTTTTACACTGTTAATAGCTGGTAAGGAGGTGAGCGTAGTATATAGTCACGTGACTCTGCTTTATCTTGTCTCCCACCTTCTCGGTATTTACAGAAATGTGTCATTGTTCGGGCTACAGGTGAGAAAAATTCCTTGATGGGCCATGGTCTGGGGGTTAAGAGTTGGCCACTACTGTTTTATGGCAAACTCCTGTTTTTCGACCAGCACTCATTATTACGAAATGGTGTTAATTTCTGTATCCATTCTTACGTGTTATGATACTCTGATAAAATATGGGAGTAGTGTCAAATTTGCAACATTTAATTGTTTTTGTCATATATTGTATTTCCAGATTTGGACTTAATAATTGTCGGTATTTAATGCATTTTTCTTTTTCAGATGCCATGCTGTATATAGATGGAAGGCGAACCTTCCAGCACGTAATGGGCTTGGGAACAAGAGCATAGCATCCGCTGCATCTTTAATTTGCTGTACACTCTTCATGTACTCATGCATGGGCTGTTGAGCTATTGTTTGCTAATTTCTATTCTGTTTTACTGCAAGGCTTCTAAGAAGACTTGTAAGAAGCCGTAATACTACTGAAAATGTACTTGCAGGTGTCTTTTTCCATTCCATATCCATTTTCTTTCCAAGATTATGTTTTCATGTTGAATCTGAGTATATGTTGAAAGAATTAACAGAGCGATTAATTATTACAAATATGAAAATTAATTTTTCTTTGCCCCACTAAAAATTACATTCTTTTTAGTAGCTTGTAACCCTGAAGTAGAGAAGGCCTGTCGGCTTGTTATACCACATCTGCATAATATTGGTGCAAGTAATTGTATTATGTTGCCATGCTTAGAGAATTTATAGGTAATCCATCAACCAAATGTTGATATTTTTTATGATTTAATTTAAAATGATCTCTTCTTCACAGTAGGCCTAATTAATATGGATTTCATCAGCAGTGTAGTCAGTATGCAGCAGGTCTGCAGTAATATTTTGACGGATTGGGAATTGTAGATATATTTGATACCATATCTGATATTTTTCTTCACTTTCATTAGAGCTTTATGTGTTGTCTTCAGTTACAGAGAGAACCATTGTGTATGTAATCTAACAAAGGTATTCATATTGCATGGTGTTCAGTGCAATCGATTGTTATTACTTTTCACTATTACTTTTAATTTCCTTAAGATATCACGATTGTATTTGGCTCTCTTTCTAAAGCATTAGTGTTTGTGATTAAATGAACTAGATATTACTAAGTAACTTAATAGTAAATATGCGTACTTGATAGATTATCGTTCTGGTTTGTACACAGTACTTCAGAGTGCAACTGGTAGAGCAAGGATGGAGAAATATTCATCTTTCTGACTTCCAAAAGCATCTCCCTCTCCACATAAATTGCTCGCCCAGTCAGGAATAATACCATAATTTCCCTCAGACAAACCATCGAAAACAGATTTGTGAATATTCATACTTTCATATGTTATAGTATGGAGTGCCAGTTAGCTGACAGTATTGCATCACTACTGGGTGGAAGGTTGAATGAGTTATTCAAGATATGTTTAGTTTATCTTTTATTACGTGGTTTACATGGAAGTTAGGAACTGTTCTATTAAATACGACTATTCACAATACATCCACGTAGGCGCAACTATAAATAAAATTAGAAACTTCGTAACTCAAAGCTTCCAAGTTTAAGTTTGTGTAAAAATAAAAATTCAATCACAAGACAGTAATAATGCAACAATGGAACATCAAATCAAAGGACGAAACCATCTTATTATTTAGTATATTCTCCAAGCCTGAAAGTATTTACAAGAATCTGAGGAACATTGCAAAATCTGTTTGAAGTATTAGAATTAGTTTCTAAACTCTGTGACATAATATATACCTAAGGACTCATTTCCTCGGCAACAATAAACAGTTGACTCCTCCCCACTTGAGAACCAATAAACTTGGTTATTTCTTACATATATATGCCAGATCATTACGTTTAATTTTGTATTGTAAGTAAGGCTTTGCAGACATAGAATTTGATTTTTTTATCCAGTGGCAGGCTCTTAATTTGTCGTTATTCGTCCCAACTCTATGAACAGCTCATAGATGTCACTAGTGCCAAGAAGTGTAGACTACTTAGTTCATCAGAGACAATCCGGAGTACACTATAGGTGGCAGAACCACATTACACTAGTTATGAATGATGATGATGGAGAATGGAGAATTGTTGGGATTGGGATATAATAGGGGAACTGGGGTGTCCGGAGAAAACTGTGTTGCATGGATCACAGGCTTGTCCATCACAAGTTATAAATTCAGGGGAGAGCGGGACTTGAACCCATGTCTCTGGATTATAAGTCCAGTGCTCTAACACTGAGCCACCATGGCAGTTGAATTTGAAATTGTGCTGAAGGATCAATTAAACATACTATGAGTTCATTCAACCTTGTGCCCAGCAGATGGCTGTGCAGGATTGGACAATAGCAGAACATGTATAAAAATAGTTTTCTTTTCAACTCTTACATATTCGTCTGCACTTTTACAAGACAAATAGGCCTATATCAATATTACATACGGATAAGAGAGGATATGCATTTTAAACAATATTTTTCCATTAAAATTAACTGTATAGCTTTAATTTGTTTACAGTTACATAAGACTGCATGGTGAACTTTATTCCTTTGTTTTTTTAAATTGAACTTGAACTATTATTTCGGTACTAGGAAAGGAAAGAGAAGGGAGAAGAGCAAGCAAATCATCCCCATTCTTTGGAAAAATAACAGCTTGCACACTGGATACATTAAGAGTGAAATAATAAGCAGCTATTTTCAGTATTACAGAAAACTTGTAATTTATTTTGTGATATTTTTATCTTCTATGAACAAAACTTTGAGAGAGTTTTTTAGGAGTGTAATAAGCATGTTTTTATGTGCTTGTTGAGCTTTTGCAGAAATATTTATTGTTATATGACAGTTGTTATAGATTATTTAGTTTTGGGGTTTTTCTTGTTGTGTGATATATCATGTTGCAATTGAAAGTATAAAACGGTATAATGTGTATTACTACTATTCATTGACGTTTAAAATTACATCTTAGCATATTCTGCAAAAGTGATAAGAGTTTCGCTACATTCATCACTGGAAATACAGTCACTTAAAATGAAAATATACAGAATCAAAGTTTGCTATTTAAATTTAAGTACCGTATATAGTGTCGCTTGTTGACCTAATGTTAGCATCAGATTAAGTATTGTATGGTTGTTTCCTTCAAAAATTCATGAAATCATTTAGCACTTTCGTGTCATTTGCTTATTGACTGGAATTGTAAGCTAGTCAATCACGCTTCTGATTGAATGTAGTGATTTACTGAAAACATTTCTGGAGTACCTGTGGCTATATAATGAAGAGAAAGTAAAAGATAATGTATTTACATTTGTCTAAAAGTGATGCATGTAATAAATTTATGAAACTAACAAAATAAGCATATAAACAATGTGGTATGCTATATATAAACTGAGATGGCTCTCTATTTCATTTCACATATTCACTTTTCTTTTTATATTTTGCCACAGTTCAGCTTTCTGTAAATTATATAGTAATGATAGTGTTTCAGTCCCAGGATATAATTTCAGACTATGGCAAATGTAATACAGATATTAGAAACAGATGTTTCAAGTTACAATTTTGATTAATCCTTCCGTTTCTGTTGTCTGATTTAACTTAAAACTTCTAAGATCAATGTCAAATATTGTTATCATATTTGTGATAATCCGACACTGTATTCTGTAACTGAAAAATACACATACAAAACAGTTTTTTAATTTATTATTTATTGGCCTCAATTTAAAGCTTCTTATGTACTTACCTACTTACTTTTATTCGTATTTATTTATTATGAACTGTTGAACAGTATTTTAAAAAATAATTTGTAACAAGATATTTTTAAGAGTAAAAAATTAACAATAAGTTGTTATGCCATTAAAACTCTATTCTTCATCTTTATGATGGGAGTCTGCTTTAATTTTACTGGTATTACCAACTATAAAAAAATGTATGTAATACTTCAACAAGAATGCAGCAATAAATGTTTGACATTCAATATGCTGGATGGTTATTTAACCTTGAAATGTATCTCCTGCAGAAAGTGCGACAAAACATGATGAAGAGAAATGATTGCTAGCATTTGAACTTTCGTTAAATCAGTATTTTAATGCTTTAATCCACACACACACACACACACACACACATACATACTTGCATATACATATACGTATACATACATACATACATACATGCATGCATATACATATACGTATACATACATACATACAGACTGAGTCGTAATTATGTACTATAAAGTATTGCAGAGTATTCTATACACCAAAACAAACATATTTTGTCATATAAATGTATACCCAATAGTGCATTGTTACCAAGATATGGCAGCGTTAATTAAAAGCTAGTATACCAATTTTACCCGTGGCTAAAATCGGAACTAACAGTCAGTGTTGGAGGTGCGAATTTGGAAACAGTGACATTGGTAATCACTCTACCACTGTGAGCTGTATACTTATACAAAAATTAATCTCATAAGTCAATAGAAAATGGTATGTGGAATACTGTTAGGTTTAGCCCAAGGACAGACTTCACCCTCGCTCTGAACATATGAGAGACTTTATCAAACCAAAGGAATTATTCATATGAATTAATCAATTTTTCACTGAATATTGTATATTTTAAAAATTAAGATTTTTTTACTGCAACTTTTCTTCTTTTTTTTTTTTTTTTTTTAACTAATGGCTGTAATGGGATGGGGTGGAGTGAGACGAGAATTGTTGAACCACGGGCTTGATCAACACAAATTGTAAATTGTAACAGAAAAGTAAGAAGTAAAATTTTCACTTTATGAAAAGTTACATGCGTCATATAATATCTTATGAAATTAGTAATACAGTAGATAGGCTATATTTTTATGTTATTAATATTTTAGTCACACACACAGATACATAAACATATACATATTAGTTTTTCTCTCATTTACATTTTGATAATAAGTCAAGTGTTGAACTAAATGCTTAGAAGTATTCTACACAAATTACGAAAACCTAACCTGAAGAATGTTGTGAAATTATTACTCTTATTTTGTTTGCTTTGGTGTTTGAAGTATGAATAAGTATTGTTATGATGTTATCAGTGACAGCAGCTAGTGAGCCTTGCTTATATCCTGTAATTTTAATACTGGGATGCTTCATGTTTTTATGTAAAAATAACATTAAAACCTTTCTTATTAGTAGAACGTAGTATGACTCCTTATACAAGTAAATTAGTTTATGACATGTTTAGTGTGAATGTCATAATTTCTCATGAACACATAAGATTTGTTCCAGCTTGGTTCAGAATCAATTCTGAATTGTCTGCTCATGCGCAGTAGCTCAGTGTGTGTTCCAACAAGACTAGAACTGATTCTGGACCGATTCTGAATTCCCAGTTGCCTGTCCCAACGTGCTTTAGGACTCGTTTGTAATGAGTGAAATTGGTTCTTGATTAAGAGCAGGAACTGGGAATTCCAAAATGTTGATGCATGCGCAGATGGTTTAATCTGAAATAAAATGTTTCGAGACTAGGCAGATTGAAATAAAAAAATAGTCCGTCATGAGTGATTTGGAAGGTGATAGTGAAATATTTTGTGGCGAATTAAATTCGGAAGGTGAATATAATTTTAATATGAGAAGAACCACGACATGGCGCGTCTTCAGGTTGTGGATAGAGGAGATGGCCTCCAGATATGGAGGGTAGCTGCGAATATATTGAATAAGCAGTCGTGGACAGCCGATAAGGGGTGGTCCTCCAGCTTGGGGGTTGGGCGAAGGGCTAACAACCCATCACCGTAAAAAACAGCTTGTTACGAATCCCCACAATAAAACAATATGGTTGTGAAACTTGGACTCTCACTCTGAGAGAGGAACATAGGTTAAGGGTGTTTGAGAATAAGGTGCTTAGGAAAATATATGGGGCTAAGCGGGATGAAGCTACAGGAGAATGGAGAAAGTTATACAACACAGAACTGCACGCATTGTATTCTTCACCTAACATAATTAGGAACTTAAAATCCAGACATTTGAGATGGGCAGGGCATGTAGCACGTATGGGCGAATCCAGAAATGCATATAGAGTGTTAGTTGGGAGACCGGAGGGAAAAAGATCTTTAGAGAGGCCGAGACGTAGATGGGAGGATAATATTAAAATGGATTTGAGGGAGGTGGGGTGTGATGATAGAGACTGGATTAATCTTGCACAGGATAGGGACCGATGGCGGGCTTATGTGAGGGCGGCAGTGAACCTTCGGGTTCCTTAAAAGCCATTTGTAAGTAAGAAGAAACTCTGAAGGCCGTGAAAGAACAGCTCAAGAAACATTCCAACGACGTAAAATCCTGAACTAGTTCTGAGAATGCAACTGACACATGTGTTGAAAGAAGTTTGGAATTAGTTAGGAATGCGTTCTGAATTGCTTGCTGGAACAAATCTGTAATTGACATTTAGCCACGTGTAATATACGTTTTATCTTATCCTAGTAATTATTGTAATTAGTTTCCTTCTTAATATAACATAGTTAGCCATAATGTTGTTTAAAGCTCTAGCGTGATGTAAAAATGCCTTTGTTACCAAGTAATTGGTCGTGTATAAAATGAATTTTTTTATAAGCAGTAGGCCTAAATTATTAAATTATTTGCATTATGAAATAATGATATCTTCACATGTGAAGTAATGAGCTACTCGTATTTCTGACAGTTGTTAACAGTTTGATATTAACAGGCAACATATTTGCAGCCAAGACCTCTTCAAGTGATATCTCTATCCAGTGCTTTTGCTTCAGTAAAGTCTCATTTTACAAACCTATGGGTCAACAATTGACTCTCTTCTGACAAAGGGAAAATTTTACAGTCTGTACAAAAGAAACCAAATGACCTGGAAATGTACAAAAACTTCCCCAGACTCTAAATCAACTACATGAATGGAATACATCAAATTTGATGACACTCAATTTAAGCAAAAGTAACTACCAAATATTTTCACTTGGTAAAAAGGAAAGAGAATTCAATATCCAATACAATGGCCAACACCTTCCTAGGACTTATGAATCCAAATATCTTGGAGTTATTTTCGATAGTAAGTTAACATGGAGCAACCATTTGAAATACATTTCTGAAAAAGCTCGTAAAAGATTCTCCCTTCTAAAAAGACTAGCAGGAAAGAAATGGGGATGCTCTGGGAATACTTTGAACACTACATACAAAATGTTTATACAGCCAGTGCTGACATACTGCGGAGAAATTTTAATTACTTCACCTTTCATAAACGAAATAGAATATGTTCAAAACCAAGCTCTCAGACTCATTACTGGTGGAATCAAAACAACTCCAATAGATTCTATGAGATTCCTCACTAATATTAACAGCATCAAAATGACAATAGAAGAAAAAGCACTGATTCAATATGAAAAACTTATTAGATTACCAGGAAACAATTGGCATTCATACAGTCCTCTCTGTAGATTGAAAACTCAAAAAAGTTTTATATCCATTGTTCAAGAATTAAAACAGAAAATCAATATCCCGAATTTAAAAGAAAACCTACAAATTAAACCAAACCCTTTAACTCTATTAAATATGGAATATAATCTAAATTTAACAGAAGAAATACTGAAATCAGAAGTAAACACTGAAATACTAAAACAATTGTCTTTAGAGACAATTAATATTAGATACCCTCCACAAAACTGGCTTCATTTATACACTGACGGATCCTTGATCTCCAGAGAACAAGGTGCCGGTGCAGGTGTTACGTGCTGTCTCTTCTCACTTTATAGATCTCTTGGGTATGGAACAACAAGTTTTGATGGAGAAATCATTGCAATAAATGAAAGTCTCAGGAATCTTCTATGCCACATCAGTAAATTTAAAAATGCAGTTATATTGTCAGACTCCAAAGCAGCTATTCTATCAATAGTCTCTAAACACACACCTTCATCTCAAACAGCAGAAATAACTAAAATGCTCTCTCAATTAATATCACTCAATAAAAGAATTGTATTCCAATGGATGCCATCCCATTGTGGAATCCTGGGGAACGAGAATGCAGATGCTTTAGCAAAGAAGGGCAGCACTGCTACTTACAGACCTGTAACTAAATCTACGTATTACTCTGTGAAAAGATTTATTAAATCTACATACTTAGACTTCAACAAACAAAATTTGATAACACAATCCCAAGGGAAAAAATGGAACTCTCTGCATCAAAATCCACAGTTAATTCCCGATTTACCACGAAAATCGTCTGTAGCTGCATTTAGATTGGCAACAGGCCATGATTGTTTGGCCAAACACCTGCATAGAATTGGAATATATCAGTCCCCTAACTGTCCATTGTGCAACTCAAACCAAGAAATGGATTCGGTCATGGTCATGATAATATCTTTGAAAAATATTGGAGTGCAAGAGGTCAAATGACTTTATTGTCAAACGCCTGGCATTAGAAAACAACAACATTTTTAACAAGAGCCAGAATAGGTCACATTGTCACTCAATTGTACCTACACCGATTTCACATTTCTGATAATCCTACTTGTCTGTGGTGTAATAATCATGATGAAGATCTGGAACACATTCTTCTATACTGTCCATCCATTAACCACAAAAGAAGTAAATTAAAATCATCAGTACCGGTTGCAGAAGACACAGCCCTGCAGTATATATTGACTACACCCCACCTCTGACTACTAGCAACAGGCACCTATAATGAACACCGATCAAAATACCCCTCATTTCTCGTGAAAAATAACAACTGAATAGACTACAGTGGATTATAGTGGACTTTATGTTGTCAGCAAAGACCTGGATACATTAAGAAGATTGATTGATAAGATAATTGTTTCGTTGCTAGGGCGCGTTAAGATTTTGTTTACTGTGTTTCAGAAGGCAGTGATATTGAAGCCAAATGAATCAAACAGAAATGACACATTCTTCCAAGAAACACGAATTAAATGTGGTGTTAATATTGTGTTAGGTAGCAAGAGAAGGACTGTGAAATGTACACAGAAATTACAACAATACATCATATTTCAAGGTAATGTTTTTTTTTTTTTTTTTTTTGCTCTCCTTTAATGCATTATATCAATTTATTATTATCTGCTATGCTTTGTCTACAGGTAACCTCAAAATTTGAGGAAGCAAAAAATAATATAAAAATATAAATAACATTCGTTCAGAATTGCAATAGTATTTATCAGGAAGCACAATATTGCATTCAGTTCACTAATGTGTAACATATGACACTATAACTATTTTCATCCATATAGGTTTCGATTGTCAGTTACAGTTAAATAACACGTTAATTATACTGTTAATAATAGTGCTAATTAAATTATAGGTGTGCATATGGAGTATTTAAATATTTTCCTGCACTAAGATTTGCCTTTAGAAACATCAGCCTTTTTAGTGGCGATCAAGTGACAGATATAAAAGATGCAGTGACCCTCCAAAAAAGTAAGTAGAACTAAAATTTTTTACCAATGGTGAAGATTTAACAATAAAATTACCCTCCTTTTTGCTTCCCAGTATTTGGAGGAAAGATCTTCAATACAGAATTCTTGAGAGATTCACAGTTGCAAAGTGTTCCATATCTGTTACTGCTTTCCTTCATTCATAATAATTTTTTGAAGTAATTAATTTTAATCCAGTTTTATTAAAATTCTTACTTTGACTTTCACGACCAATCTGAAAGTAGCTGTAGCGTATTTTCTGTATGGATATTTTCTGACTATTCCAATTATCAGCATTTGGAAGCTTGATTAATTTTTGTAAGTTAAGAGGGCTTATGTTTCAAGATACCATAATTGCTTTGTGAGAAATGATTCTTGCATTACTTTAATCGAAGTAGTTTTGATTGCACCAGCAATTGTGTACATTCTAGTATTGCTTATTACTAACTCGTGAGGTTTAGTATTTCACTACAATATTTTGGAAACGAGGTTGTATTTAGTATACATACTCTTGAATTACCATAATCTATTTTGTATATCTGCTAGTCTTTTTAACAGTTTAAATGTATTAGTTATCTTTACACTTACATGTTCAATGTGCTTATTATCAAAATGTATGCCCAGATATCGTGCATTTTGTGTTCTTAGTATCTCCATAGTTTAGGCATATTTCAACTGACTTCTTTCGTGAGGAGAAAAGTTGAAAGTTTTTCTCTATTTATTGGCTGACTTGTAGCTTGCAGTTGTTTTATTTATTTATTTTTTGTAAAGTCCAAATAAATGAGTAATAGCAAAAAGTGTGTTTTAGTTTCAATTGCTTTGGTAAATCATTTATATAAGTATAATAATTTAATAATTATTAAATAATATTACATATTGAGGTAAAGTCAAGTGAGTTTGTTTATATCAGAAGTTGCAGAGCCATTCATTGCAGTCCAGTATCTTTGAGTTATGAATCAGAATCTATTATGATGTGTTAGGTTTAATAGCTAATTGTAAATTTTTTAATGAAATTACAGCTCCAAACTTGATCCTAAATTTTTAATGTGCTTTCTTTTATCTAATTTTTCTTTCAATAGTGAAAGAACAATTTTTCTTCGATATGGGCCTGGATCAACGCTACATGGTGCTGCAGAAGTCCAGATCTCATCTAATGAATAGTCTGCCTAAATCACTCAGTGAATTACCACCTCGTACAATGAAGGTAATTTCTTTTGTAATGAATGATTCACTTTATCTTCTCTCTATTTATTTATTCTAAAATGTAATATATACAGCATTTTATAGACGACAGTAATGTAACGTCTTGTAAGAAGTTAACTTTTTTGTTTCATTTGGCATTTCGTGGCAAGAGTCCTTTAAGGTAATCTGTACATTTTTGAAGAAAACAAACAGCAGTTCATAATGACTTCACCAAAATGGTGATATTAGTCTGATGACTACGAATTGAATTTCTATTCTTAAAAAGTGTTGTTGTTCATGAACTAAAATTATGAATACTAATGACTAATAATGAGTTAACAATTTAGTTAATACAGTACTAAATTTATTTAATTTTTATATTTTGTTTTAGTTAGGAGTTTCCTCACTGCTGAGGTTTCCTTCGATCAAAAACAGATATGATACAAAAAGAATGCAAACATATTACATTTGTAAAGGAACTCTTACTAAGATTAATCTTGGAATGTAGGCTTTCACGGCCGGCGTTGATAGGATGCATATTTTCCGGGCTAGAGGGCTGTGGTCTGTTGGTGTTACAACCAAACGTTTTGTCCACTACTCCGGTGGACATCTTCAGTGGTGTGGTACACGTGTGTGGAGGGATCTGCTGTGTGTATCAGGAACTGGCATTGAGACTGGTAGCACGTCGATATTTAAGGTGTGAGGCTATTGTTGCTTGTCGTCGCTGCGGTCCGCACTAGTGGCTTTGGTGTTCTGATTGTTTGTGGTAGTGTCTAATTGTCGGAGAAAGGGTTTGATGTGTGTGCTTCTGAGGGCCGGATACCAAGCTTTGTTGATCTTGAGTCCTTCCTCCTTACGGTTAAAGTTGTTTTTGTGTTTATGAATCTCAATAGCTTCCCGAAGTAACCTAGCATAGAAGTGTGGTGTACTGCTTAGGATGTCGGTGTCCTGAACCTGATGTTGTGATCCCCATCATTATAAGCATGCTCGGCTACAGCTGACTTGTCCATGTAACCTAGACGGCAGTTCCTTCTATGCTCGGTGATTCGGGTCTTGAAGCTACGCTGTGTTGTACCTATGTACACTGACCCACAGGAACACGGGATTCTATATACTCCAGCTGATGAAAGTCGGTCACGTTTGTCCTTGACAGACCGTAAGCAGTTACGAGTCTGGCTAGTAGGAATGAAAATTGTCTCCACGTTGTGGAGTCATCCCTTTATCCAGTCATCCCTTTGATGATATGCTCTTTCCTCTTCTGCATTTTACCTCCCATTTTAGGACTGCCCTTGGCAATCTGCTGTTCCTCTTACATGTCCGTACCATTCCAGTCTGTTTTGTTCAATTATTTCCAAGATATTTGTTTATATCCATAATTTCTCTTACTGTAATGTTTTTAATTCTCTCCTTTTTTGAGTTGCTGGCTGAGCACCTTCAAAAGTTCATACCGTAGCGAGTAATTTATCTTGTTCTTTCTTATTTAAAACCCACTTTTCAGCTCTGTACAACAATATGTTTTGCACTATTTACTTATAAATAAGAGTTTTTGTTTTCGTTATATTGTTGCACCATAAAATAGAGTTTAGCATGTCAATTACATTAGACTAGTAATGGAGTGATCCGGAAGCCAATATCCATTGAATCAGCTTCCTTTTTTCTACTGTCTCAGCATGTTAATCAGCGATTTTAATTATAAATAATTCATTTATGAACGTGTTTATCGCACATTTAAAATAATGGCAGTAAAGAGACACTGCTTTTTTCCTTAATGTAATGACTTACTGTTAGTGATAGTGTCAACATTGTTCACTTACCCGAATTCACCTAATTTTCGTTGATTACTCCAGTGGGGATATTCAAGAAGTTTAACAACCAGTTCTCTCATGTGTACCTATGTTAAACATATACGGCATATGTCCATGGTAATTGCAAATATTATCTAGAAATAATTTAACAACCAGTTCGTCAGAACCAGTGTGAACTGGCCAAATATCACCACTGGATTACTCGTAAGTAGCCATCACAATTACGTGAAGATGATGCCACATTGTTGAAATAATATCGATTACAGTAAGACACTGCATTAAAGGAAGAAGCAATAATTTCTTCATTAATTATTTTAAACCTGCGAATTCGTATATAAATAAGTTACAGTGGCAATTAATAAGGTAAAGTAATATTGTAAGAAAGTAAAGAAGAACGGAATAGACCAAATGTATCTCAATTTGGGACCTGTCTATTATCAGTCTCACCTTTAAACACTAAGCTACTGCTCTGATCTGATGGAAGGTAAGTGGATTAATTGAATGAGTTATGTATGAAAAGGCCTAAGTCATGATACTAAATTCTTTGCAATTTAAGAAAAACTGCTTACAGGCCGAAATTTTGAAATTAAGGCTGAAATAAAAATTGTATCATAAATTCTAGTAAGCATTAGAGTGTGAAACTTAGTCCTCTTCATATCTAAATCGATCTATCTACACCCAAAGAGCAGTTATTACATTACAAACTCATTTTCACGAAATTAGTGACTTAGGCCCTTTCATAAATAACCCATTCAATTGAGAAGGCGACAAACCTCAATTGTTCCTCCAATAACGAGGAAACATTTGAAGGTTGTGAAGTGAAAATATCACTCAATAAAAGAATTGTATTCCAATGGATACCATCCCATTGTGGAATCCTGGGAAACGAGAATGCGGATGCTTTAGCAAAGAAGGGCAGCACTGCTACTTACAGACCTGTAACTAAATCTACGTATTACTCTGTGAAAAGATTGATTAAATCTACATACTTAGACTTCAACAAACAAAATTTGATAACACAAGCTCAAGGGGAAAAATGGAACTCTCTACATTATAATCCACAGTTAATTCCCGATTTACCACCAAAATTGTCTGTAGCTGCATTTAGATTGGCAACAGGCCATGATTGTTTGACCAAACACCTGCATAGAATTGGAATATATCAGTCCCCTAACCGCCCATTGTGCAACTCAAACCAAGAAATGGATTCGGAACACCTCAAAATCTGTGCTTCAGTGGCTGGCCATGGTAATATCTTTGAAAAATATTGGAGTGCAAGAGGTCAAATGACTTTATTGTCAAACGGCTGGCATTAGAAAACAACAACAACCTTTGAGGGTTGTATAATTTGACCATGCTATACTTCGTTCTACATCATTAACTTCCAACAAAATCAGTGATCCCAAAAGTGTGTAATGATAGTATGTTTCAACAGGACAGCTACAGTGTTGCAGTCATCCCTGTGGAGCAGGATGTGGCAAAGCTGGCTCATTACATAACAGCTGAAGAGAGGATTCGGGTAGACAGACTGCTAGAAGACATGGACATGTTTGCTTGTAAGTAGATGGATGGTGTAACTGTGTTCAGAGTTGTTGGTATGGCGACGATTAGAGTTCGGATTTTACCCCTTTTACCGAATTTACGGGTGAGAAAATCTCGCAAAAAAAATCGAATCATGTAATCATTTCAAACAGGATTCGAACCCATGCCCGTACGCAGCCTCAGGTCTATAGGCAAACGTGTTACTGTATGAGATATGTCGGTAGCTTCCACTTTTGTTCCCAATTGCAGATTTGTAGGCTTTTTTGGCATGTAAATTTGCTTGAAACTCGTAATGGATCTACTTCAGTTTTATAGTGCCTACTGTATTAATGCTTATTTTGATAGTTAGCATCTATTTTCAAGACACGAACCTATAAGAATCTAATCACAATATTTAAGAATAAAATTGTGCGAGATCGTGTGTATTTGCTTGGTTTCCGCACAAAACCAATCCGCGGAAAGTCTAAAATTCCACATTCAGTATTCCCAACCTAACACACATAACAATTTCCCTCTTCATACCGCTTAAGTGACATATTGATTTTACTGCTTTAGGCTTTTAACATATTATTTTTAGAGACGTTCAATATAGTAATAATTATAAATTGGAAACGTACCACTGCAATTTTACCTAAATTGCACTGTTAATTATTGTTTTTAAATATTTGCAAAAATTAAGTAAACTCTACAAATCCACTAAAGTTACTGCATTCGTGATGCAAGTAACATTAAGGAAGCCGTGAAAAAATCAACAAGATTCCAGACTCATCATAGACTGGGGGGAAAAAAAAGACAGACGTATATCACGGCCTGCTGGAGTATAGTAAACACAGAAAACATTTTAAAGCAACAATGTTGAAGATAGATATTTTTGTTTTGCAAATTTGCCGTCATTGAACAGAAACCAAGATGGAGATTTCATTGCAACTAATTAGAAATTCCTCTTTCAGGTATGTAATAAACGATCTTCGCACAAAATAATGTACGATACACGAGCGGTATGTTTTCTTTCAATTATCGGAAATTAAAAAAGCTCAACTACGTTTCGCTTTTTCAAACTTTTCCTCGAACATGAAAACTTCAACATACCGCTCTTATAACTCATATTACTATTTCAGTACTATTTTTAATTTTTTTACATAACAATCACAAATTATTTGAAATAAAAGGAAGTGAATAAAATTTCAGGATAATTTTTCTGTTACTAGTATTATTATGTCATAATTTGTATTTGCATAACAGTGGCTGATTATTTGAAATAAAGATACTGGACACCTCCTCCTAGAAGTCATTATCATTTGACTTGCACGTGCAGAGGCTTATCAGGTATCAACATTATTAAATCTGATTGCTATTTATGGAATAACTGAACCAAGTCAAGTAGTTGGTGAACTTACACACTAGAAGCTTGGTACATATCAGAATTCTGAAGGAAAGAGCTGTCTAAAGTAATAATTGAAATATTTATTTTTATTGTAGTGTGAATTAAAAGATTTAATTTATGGAGATTTTCAATTAGATTATTGTGTATAATCATAAAATGTGTGTATATATTACGTAGATTCTTTTGCTACACTAGGACCCCAAACTAAGACCTTAAACCTGCTTACTATGACATTGTTTTCCTACTAGGTTTCACTTTAAATATTTTTCTGTTAACAGAGCTTATAAACAAAGTGATGTTTAATAAACAATAAAAAATTAAGATTATTTTTACATGAAACTATTTTAATGATTTTGAATGAATTGTGTTCATATTCAATGACTTCAAGTTTTCTTATTCATTGATGCTTATTAAAACAATTTTTAGTAAAAAAAATTAAGAAATATTTACTCGAAATCAAAATCACCACAAAATGTGTGACGAATTTGAAATCTATCCTAACAATTTTTTTTAATTTCATTTCTTGGATAAGATCTAAGGATAGGTAAATTGAATAAATAGTCTAGTGTGAGGTAAATTAAAATAGTATGTCCCTAGACCCTATGTTTCGAAGAAATTTATTATAATTTGCATAATTATTTCTATTTTTTCGTTGTGAATTATTTTAAAGTCCAACAAGTCCGTGATCAAGTATAGAATACTCGAAAAATCTCTTTGTTAAGAGAAATTTCTGCTCTGTTGTAAAACATTTATGCTTGGGTGAACCAGTGAAAGAGCAGTTGGTATCTTTAGAATGAAAAGAGAGGGATTTGTTCGGTATCTTATAATAAACTACTAATATACTTTTGAAATTTTTATGTTAATTTTCGTAAATAATATAAAAGTAATGTTAGAAAATATTACAATATACAAACATGTATAGTGTAGCTGTCATATGCAAATTTGTCAGAAAGTAATTTCCTGTAACATCTTCCCCTGTACAATTTGTAAATAAAGTCAGCTGTCTTTGAACTATAGAGAATGTCTTTTGTGTGTAATGTATAAAATTAAGTTCATATTCTTATTTTGATGAATGTTAAATTATCCCTTTAGGAATGTCTTTTGAGTAATAGGGCAAGGAAATGAACTATAAACGATAGAATAATTCACAACATGATGAAACTGAATTATTCGTGACAGTATTTTTTTTTAATGTTTGTTAAAACAAACAAAATACAATTCCATGGGTTAGTTGCAATGGAAAAAAATGGAAGGATATTCAGTACGATAGCTACTCTGTTTAAATAGTTTGTTCTACAATATAAATAAAATCACAATTTCTCACAAAAAAGGGAGACATCTGCCTGACATACCAGATCCAGATTACAATACAACACAAGAATAAGTCTCAATGAAAAAGCCGTAAGGTATTTTTTAATCGGAGTGCACTTTTAATTTCTTTAAAAATGTTTGTTATTAATAGACAGCGAAATTTAGGCAAAAATCTATTTTTTTTCCTTCATACACACGGGCTTCAGATGTAATATTTACATTTTTCGTGGCTATATAGGTCTACATAAAAGAGTTCTGTAGTGCATAAAAATGCCTATTTTTGACGTTATTGCCTAGTTTTAAGCTTTAATTTTTTATTTACTTTAAAAATTTTTAGTTATTTTTAAGTTTTTATTTATTTTTTGCATAATTTTTTGTAAATGTCTACTGTTTTTATTAACAATCTGTACTCCTTACATTCCGAAACGGATAACACCACCTCCCTTTTTCCCACAATTGGAAAGTCTAGCAATGAGTGACATAATACAGAAGTACCTGCAGGCCATCCCCTTTTCATTCAATCCTGAAATTCCACCTTTCATCGAAATAGCAACTACTCTACTACAAACCAGTTCATCCTTTGACATATAAGTGGTAGGCAGAGTTGTATTGTGTAACGCCGAAAGTTGAATCATCTAAAACATTGTTAATTCGACCTATATAGCCATCGTTAATTCTTCGGCTAAATGAATTCAAATGCCAATAATTATGTATTACTTATTTTTCATTTCAGTGTGTGTGGCACATAAACATATACTAAATCCAAAACGAAAAATTGACGATAAAGCTCCGCATATACTTGTGACAGTTAATGCAGAAGTGAACGTGTATGAAGGTCTTAAGACACAGGTATGTATTCTTAAATGTCAGCTCATAATACCTCTATGTTAAACTAACAAAGAATAATGCAAAGAGATTATTTAGGAATAATCTCACGTCTATAAATTTTATTTTAAATAACAATCATATTTTGTTCGTAATTTCTGTTTTTGTAGAATTGTCCATAAAAAATATTTAATTCTCTCACAACGTTTGTTACAGAATCTGAAAGATATTATCCTCTCTGGGCATGTGACGTGGACCAGTGAGTCGGTAATAGAAGTAACAGAATGGGCAGAGCAAATTGTGGATGGTCAGTCACAACTTTTAGCAAAAGTTCTGTTTAATATATCTGCTCAGAATGCGCTCAATAGTGACACAACCTTTGTCAACCAATTGATTGCACAAGACGAGAAAGAAAAAGAGATCCTCGAGAAAAAAAGCATAGGTACGTATAAGCAGAAGAATTCGAGAAAGAGTTGAAAATTGTTTGTTGTACCACCAACTACTGGAATATCAGTGGTGAGGCATCAACGGAACCTTTATTTTTCTTAAACAAATTTTTCTATTTATTTTCTGGTTTATTGCCACTTTTAAGCTTTTGTCATCTAGTCTGCTGTCAAAAAATCTGAAAGTTAGAATTTATAAAACAGTTATATTATTGGTTGTTCTGTATGGTTGTGAAACTTGGACTCTCACTTTGAGAGAGGAACAGAGATTAAGGGTGTTTGAGAATAAGGTTCTTAGGAAAATATTTGGGGCTAAGAGGGATGAAGTGACAGGAGAATGGAGAAAGTTACACAACGCAGAGCTGAATGCATTGTATTCTTCACCTGACATAATTAGGAACATTAAATCCAGACGTTTGAGATGGACAGGGCATGTGGCACATATGGGCAAATCCAGAAATGCATATAGAGTGTTAGTTGGGAGGCCGGCAGGAAAAAGACCTTTGAGGAGGCCGAGATGTAGATGGGAAGATAATATTAAAATGGATTTAAGGGAGGTGGGATATGATGGTAGAGACTGGATTAATCTTGCTCAGGATAGGGATCAATGGCGGGATTATGTCAGGGCGGCAATGAACCTCCGGGTTCCTTAAAAGCCAGTAAGTAAGTATTGCCACTTTTAAGGAAATCCGATTTAAGGAAAATCCTGCTTTTAAGGAATACTTTTCAAGTGAATTTTGTGATAATGAAGCCCGAAATATCGACTTTATTTACAATAATCAATAGTACCATCATATTCAATAATATATCTCAATCATAATAATGCAGCGCCATATGGTGGCATTATTCTTTATCATTCTTTATGGTCTTGCTTTACGTTATTTTCACAGAGTGGTTGGTTTGCTGCTTTGTTCTCGCGAATTGTGTGGATCCTGTTTACAAGTTTTTTTTTATTAGTTTATGCATCATTATAGTAGCGACTAAATGGAAGAAACCAGCAGACCGAAAGTGAAAATAATAAAGATTCTGAGGTTAATCCTCAAATAACACTATCGCATATGGCAAAAAAAAAAAGCATGGTTTGCCAATTACTTCATTATGGGGAACAATGAAGAGAAAAGGAATTTTCACTGCCTAGTTTCAGTGTGATTCAGGTTCAACCAAATGGAAAAGCATTCATGTCTCACCATTTGAAGAGTTAGAAAATATTATAATGAAAAATGTATTGTAAATAATAATTGTAGGCCCAATTAAATGATTATAATGTTTGGTACATAACACACAAATTAGACAGATAGATTTATTGATATAGTTCACAAAAGTACAAAACTTAATAATTTAACAAAAGATCTATATACAAATGTAGTTCTACATAATAAATATACAATTTCCTAAACTAATTAATCTATCGCAAATCTCAATAATTTACTGGTTCAAACTCGCACTTACGTCTTGTTTTAGTGCATGTTTAAACCAATCGTGATAACCATTAAGACTTTAAACCTTATTTATCTGCTCCTTTTCAAAATGTAATTGTAATTTTTAGGTCTTATTTTGCATAATAATTTATTATTCCAATTAGGTGATCAGATGTCGACATACTGTAAGTCATGAATCTGAAATAGCTGAATCAGTACATTCCATATGTAGGTTAATCTTTCTTTCTTGCAATATTTTCATGTCAGCAGAAAACGTTTGCATAACTTCTATGAAGACTACCGCATACCTGCTTAAAAACAAACTTGACAAGTTGCTTACATAATCAACCTCAATTTAGTTTCATCATTGTGTCGCATGTACTCATTATCGATTCATTGCTATTATGATGACTAATAAATTTATTATAAATGCATTCTTATTGAAATTAAAATATATTAGTTAACCAATTTATACAGTCAAATTTTCTTCTGAACTTTTACTAATTAATATAGCTATCGGAATACATTAATAACTACCTTAATTCTCTATTTTCAATTTTTTTTTTATTATTTTAAAAACCTTGACGTAATTCTATCTTATTTTCAAAACCTGTCTTCTTATCTTATTTAATTAATAATAAGTTTTTCTGATTTTAGGAAAATTTAATCTTTGTTGATGCCTATCTCTTAGTAGGTAGTTTCGTTCAGTATCTATAGTTTTGATTGAATCTACTTTATTTCTGTTAGAGTTTCTATTTGTCATTTTACCTCTTATTAACTGTTCGTCACCTGCTTCTACTTAATCGGTCGTTATCGCACAGCTCCTCCATATTGTGGCACTTTCTCTCGCGCACCCCAGACTACCAACGGAATAACACACAAATTAGTACTAGTTACTTTAGCCTTTTCGTCTCATTTTATGTAAACCTCCTTTTAAGGAAAAGAAAAGTAATCCCTCAGAGATTCGTTAAAAAGGTGTTCTGTACTATAAACTCGTGAAGTGTCATAACCTTCTCCACTAAAAGAGTCCCTGGCTTGTAAGAAATATATATAGAGCTGGTAGTTTACACATGCTAATCTTTATTCATACTGTTGATTCGGTCCTCATTGTGGATCATTAAATTAAGTGCTGTATATGTAATATTATGGTGTGTGGAGAAGTCTTGATATGGCTGAATGACGAACAGTCAAGCACCAGCTGTTAATAAAAAAATGTTCTTTGTGTCAAGTAAGAATATTGTTTTAAAAACAGTGTAACATGTAATTTCAGATTTTTTAAATGATGATGCAGAACATCCTCTTCTTTTAAATTCATACCTCACTACAGAACTACTTATGTGTGTTTAGTTTTACATGTAATCTTTTACAGTCGGCACATTCTCATTTTCTTTATTCCTCTCTTTTTTTTTCACTACTGATTTGTTAAATTTGGTTTTCTTTGTTTCTTTTTTCTTTTTCCATTCCTGTCTTCTGTTTCTCTTTCTTTATTTCTTACTTTCAATCTTTACTCTTACTTTTTCATATGAGAACATGTTATGATAGTGCAAAATATAGATTCCGAGATTTTCGTGGAAATATGTTTTCAACATCACTGTTGCCAAAAAGTGGTTTTAAACATGCCATCTCTCTGTTAATATATTTGTACATCCGTCTGTGTAGATTTCTTCTGAGCTGTTGGTACTTCTCATTGCGATTTTTCAAGTTCAATAGCTGCCTGGCCCAGCGAAGTATAATAATGCCCTTAGTGAAGAGCACCTCATTGGAATCATTTGTCATAAATACATTTGTTAAGTGTAAGTGAACGAAAGCAAAGCCTAATATATTTTAACATTCATGTCACTTTTAAATGATGATTTCATAATAACTAGTATACTCGTATTATGATAAACAAGCAGAGCGAGTTTTTCCATTTCTGAAATTTTGTAATGCACTTCACAAACATGTATTGTACAACATTTTTTACACAATCATATTTTTTTTCATTGCAAATACAGGTACAATATATTTTGCATTGAAAATTTAGAGCAATATTATTCCAAAGCCTTCGCAAAACTGCATTGTAATGGTAACTAAGTAACAAGTGCACTGTAATGGGTCTATTTCAGTATAGTTTTATGTTATGAAGAATGGTTTCCCTAGCAACAAGTTTCTGTGTGGGAATTTTAACTTTCAAGGCCTAACAACAATAGCTGTAAATATAACAAAAAACACGATCGTGCAAAAAAGTAATGTAAGAAATGGTTACAATTTATATATCGTTAGTGTTCGTGCAAAATGTCACGTGTTAAAATTACCAATTTTTCAGGAAAGGGAAAAAACTCAATATTTTTTTGGTTTCAGAAACTAACTGGTTTTTGAAACTATCATAAAAGCACATCTTGTGATATTTTGCAATTATATGTGAGCACCAAAATAATGCATGTCTAGAAGGGAAATAATTTTTTGAATTGAATTGAATTGAATTTTTTGACATATGACATTTTGCACGAACACCAACGATATGCAAATTTTATGGAAATTTAGGAAATAATAATAATAATAATAATAATAATAATAATAATCCATGGCGCTACAGCCTGTGAAGGGCCTAGACCGACCAGCCGGCTGCTGTTAGGACAAAATGCATAACATTAAAGATTTAAACAGAACAATTTTGAAATAAAGTCAAATGCCTTTTGTGTGCAATTCTAAGAAAGAAATCATATTTTCATTTGTGTGCATATTAAATTTTGTTATGCCTTTTAAAATAAAAGTGTTCAAGTGAACAAGCTATAAGTGGTACTGGTAATATCACTGTCACATGGTAAGGAAATGAATTTTAAATGCATAAAAAGTTTTTTGCTTACTATCTGTCTTTTTTTTCACCTCTTCATTCCCTTTCTTTTCTGTTTTTTTTTCTTTTCTTCTTCCTTTATATATTTATTGTACGTCTCTCTTTTTTCCTTTTGTTTATCTCCCTTTTTTTTTTTAGGATATTTATCACTATTTGAATATATAGTGTAAGGAATGGGTGAGGATGATAATGAAGCTGAGGAAGGGAGAAGGAGAAACTCGGGGTAGGCATGTAGCCTATTCCTGTCTAATAGTACCAAGGGGCCTGCCAAGCTTAACGTCCCTGTCCAACTGACGAATTACTATCAACAGTGACATAAGCTTTCTCTTCATATGCACTGCGAGAGATTTCGGATTTAACCCTGGCATATTGATGCACAATTTACTGATTAGAAGTTGTGCACCATCATCTCTCCTAGTCCTGACATAGAAATTTTACAGGAAAATCTTTGACTCTGCTGGAAATCGAACCCGGACCGGCTAGTCTGGAGGTAGACGCGCTGCCACAGAGCTAACTCGATGGACTATTTATATATTTGTTCAATTTGGAAAACATTAAAATTGGAATGAATCAAATTTGTTGAATAATCAATTGACTTGTTTAAGCAAATTTTAATTGTCCGCTTTTGAAGCAGTATGAGTGGGGAAAGTGTAAGCTACAAGAAGTAAATAACATGACATGTTTTATTTTACGCCCTTTTATTTTAAGCTATTTTATGGGTGATTTAGTCTTTGTCAAATTTTTAGGTTATTAAAATCCTAACCCTAATAATAAATGTTGTCTTCAGACTGATGTGAAATGGGTTTCTGTTGTAATATTACGATTCCTTTAATCACTGTGTGCATCGCACATAGATTTTTTAGATGTTGTTATTGATTATTATAGAAATAAATGAACGCACTGAAGAAAATAAAAAGTTTTCATTGCTGAAAGTGGCGCCAACTAGAGAAGAACAGATAGTTATTCATGAGTCATACACCAGGACAACTGACTCACAGCACAATGCGCGAGTACTTCCTCCAAACACGGTGTGGATGATGGACACAGTGTGCTACCAAGTGTTCACGGGGTATCCTTCGGTAATATCCTTTACTAACATCTATATGTATAGGTATTAATTTAAAGATCAAAACCTTAAAGTAAGCTACAACAACATCTTTTTTAGAATTATTCAGTGCCTTAATATGCTGACAAATATTAAAAAATCGTTGTCATGATGGAAACAAACACTTCTTCGTGTAAGTTGTACACGTTTGACAATGGTTCAGATCTTTATCTTGCTGTCAGTAGTATTAAAGTACTATTCATTTTTTTTATTTTCTTGACTTGAATGAGCCATTCAGTAATCAAAGAAGAAAATTATTATGATATAAAATAATATGGTTCACTATGTACTATATTTTGTGGACATACATTGATAACCTTCGCTGTTGTTGCACATTATATACCGGTACAAAAATAAGTAATAAATTTAAAGTATTGTAAATTCATTGTAAAAGAATACGTTCACTTGAAGTTTGTACGCTTATTTGAACAGTGGTTAGTAATATGGTATTTTAATATTTGTGTTACATTTAAAAGCCGATTTTCGTAAATAGAAACTTAATATTAGAAAATGATTACAATATACGTAATACATATGGCTATTTTATGTAAATTTCTGAAAAAGTAATCATAAGTATTTCAAAGAGTAGAATTTATAAATTAAGTCATATGCCTTTTGTGTGTAATCCAGAAAATGATAGTTCATTTTTCTCTTTAGGTAAATATTAAATTATTACATTTATGGTACCTATATATTTTGAAGAGTTCAGTAAAATAAAGTGTAAACAGTAATCTCATTTGCATGTATTTAAGAAATTAATTGTTGTGAAACATGGCAAATGTGTATGCAGGACATATGTTTCACCTTCGTGACAATTTTTTTTAATTTCATTATTAAAATAACTTTGGTCTGCAATTTTATTTTATCTAGCCTATTACTCCTTTGTTAGTTTAATAATCATTGAGATTAAATTTAAGAATATATTGTAGATGATAATAATTTTTTTAAGTAATGGCAGATGCTTGACTTACTTCGTTTACTTAAGCATTCCCATCTAGTGGATGACATGCCAAAGCTTGTAGTTCTTTCATCTGCCATGAAGGCATTGCTGTTGGTGCACCATAGGAGGCGAACTACGTAACACCGTATAATAATTAATGTTGCAATGGTATAATGCCAGTAGGGGAAATCGGACTACCCTGTGAAAACCTACCACCAAACGCCATTTTTGT